>NC_067222.1:43257758-43540258 GCF_019924925.1 Ctenopharyngodon idella | reverse complement strand
GCTTTTAGAATGGGTGTCAAGAGACGGGCGTTTAATCGCGCGCATCAATCTCATTATTTAATGTAGAGTGAATAAAGCAGCTCCAACAGAGACATCAGAGCTGATGATGGATGGCCAACAATAAACGTCAGCTTTGTGTTTGTGTAGTTCCTGCGTTTACATGGACGTCAGTTTTGGGGCTATTGGTCGTACTCTAAACAAAAGTGAAGTTGACATGAGTTGCTTATAGAACAAGCGGATTTGCAAACGTTTGTTTTCCTAAATACACCGGCTCCTCGTCTTTAATCGGTCGACAAAACACCCGCCCTCATCTCACGACATTAGCGGAGCCAGAAGTTGAGCTGCTCAAACAAACAAAAGTGTTTTCTGGAAGTCATCATCGTCAGACATTCCTCAGGAAGTCAAGCTATCAGTGTCTCACTACAATTGTCTCTGTAAACTGGATTAATTATTTTAACATTTCAATTAAAGTTGATTGTTTATTCCAATTTAATAAGACTTTATTCTGATGGAGGTAATGAGAAAATGCTGTTTGTAACATTTTATTTGGTGTTGCTACTCCCAATTCCAGGGAAACATCTGTGAATAAATGAGATTTTTACATTTATGGAGAAACTGTGTTGTGGGTGTTTACTAAGTGGTTGCTGGAGAGTGTTGGACAGGGTAGGTTGCTCTTTGGTTGTTTACCGTTCTGACTGCCAAGTCTCTATTATATCAGGGCCTGAATTTGGTGTGAGATTGTGAGTATTGTTCATAATTTTACTCATTCCCACAAGTTCCGCTCTTACGTTTCCATGCGGGAAATTCCTGCAAACATTTATTCTCAAGAATGTAAGCTGAGTCAGTTAATTAGGCTGTGTTCACACTTGGCAGGTTTGGTTTGATTAAAACAAACTCTGGTGCGATTGCTCTGTTAGTGCGGTTCATTTGAATAAGCATGAACACTGATATTTGAACCCTGGTGCGCACCAAACAAGCGGACCAAGACCTCTGAAAAGATGGGTCTCGGTCCACTTCCAAACAAACTCTGGTGCGGTTCTAGGAGTGTGCGATATTGACAAAAAAAAAAAGATATCTCGATATTTTCTGGGATTTTCTCGATAACGATAATTAGACAATATTTTGCTTTGTTTATTGTGTTGGTACCTTGGCAGGTTTTGGGCTCCCGTGGGCAACTGGCTCTTAAAGTTTTTGATATTCTTCATATTTTGTGCGGTGGTTAGTTCACAGCGGTGACTTAAAATGATCTTTTTCAATAAGTTTAAATAGATTTTTAAAGTTTAAAGCCATTTTTTAACCTAATTAAATGTATGCCTCATCTTTTGTGTCAAATTCTTACCTTTAATCAATAAATTCAGTTAGAACAATAAGACACAATAGGGCTGTTACCAATCAAATGAAATCAGAATCAACAAAATTAATCTTTGCAATGCAGAGGAAACACAGGATCTGCATCTGAAGTGCCATTTAAACTACAGTTTAACTACAGTTACAAATGCATAAATGTTTTGATGTTTTAAACATAAAATGTTGAATATTGATATTTTGAAATTATTTAAAGAATAAAAAGATACTTTAAATGTGAAATTAAAACCGCCAGTAGGTGGCAGCAAGTCAATGTTAATGAGTGAGTCATTGAATGTCAACCGATTCATTCAAACGGTTGGTTGATTCATTCAGGAACAAAGCATTTGACCGTTTTAATGAGTGAGTCATTGAATCATTAATTCAAAAGATTATTTAATTGTTGACAAGAGACGCAAATCAGTCCTGTGGCTTTGTTTGGAACTATTTTCGTTGGCGAAATATAGCGAAAACAGGCAATATTGTGTCTAAAATGTACGTCACTAAATATTAACTTCTTGTTTATTGAACTGTTGTGTAAAATCAATATCATATTTGTAATCATTGTGATATTTGGAGAAAATGTGATATTGATTAACTATATTAAATGATACAAATATAAAAGACATACAGATGTACTTTTACCCCCTTATCTTGAATATTGGATGACTATATCGCGCAGTGAAAGCGTGCACTCTAAATGCGCCAGCGCGCACACTAGTCTAACCTACTAGACTACAGCACGTAGTGTATGTGTGCAACTCTGTGTTTTTGTAAAGTGAGGGACATACTCGATAATTTCAGATCACATATCATTAAAACAACAATGACGATATTCATACATATTTATACATATCGCACACCCGTATGCGGTGCAACTGAAATATGAACGCAACACGGATCAAAGACTTCAAAACGAACCAAAATCAGGATTTGATAAAATCCTGGCCTTTTTAAAAAGATAAAAAGGCCAGAATGCTCAAGCATATCTGTTTTTTTTTTTTTTTTTTTTTTTCCTCATCATAGGAGTGTTGCCCATTACAGTTCTGAACTGTTGTCCTTTACACTTTTTCTAAGCTCTTTGTAAGTTCTCAGCTGGTAAAAATACCATCATATGTACACATATACAATGAGCTTGTTTATCTTGGCACAAATCCAGTGCTACCAAGCTTTCTTTTTTCTTTTACCGCTTGTGTGCAAATACGATGCGCAAATGGCTTCAGTCTATATTGTCAGTGCACTGCTGGTGGGATGTAGTTTTGGTGCGATGCTAACATAATACAAACACTTTGACAGATAAGGCGGCAGCAGCTGTAAAATGTGTCTAATGCCATGAGAGGCGAAAGACAGATACTTAAAACTCACTTACCGTCTATACTCTGTACAAGGTGTGCAAAATGTTATGTCTAGTAAAATAGAGAAACATTATGAACAAAAGTTCTTACATTAACAGTGTAATGAATAGGATAGCCTTAAATAATGTACAGTTGCTGGCTGAAAACCAGAGTTCATCAACGCCTCAAAATAACACAGTCAGCACACACTCACACTGACTGAAGATGGTAACTTTTTATTTGACAGATAATCACTCGGTTGCACAAAATTCATTGTAAGTGTATAAAATATTAATACAATGAACCAAACAAAGTGTATGAATCTAGCCGCATTTAGATGTCAAGACTGTAATCCGAATGAGCTCTTGATTGACAAAAAGACTGGAAATCTGTTTGGCCGGTCGGGTTGAGGTTTTAAGAACACAAAATTTAATCTGAATGCACAATTTTCCCAGTTTCATTGTCATTTGTGGTTAAGCTTGAAATTAAAACTTCCTTGCGCTTTGTGTAGACTTTTGCGTAATGAATATGACTAAATACTAACATCTTGAACCCAAGGTGTGAGCTTTTAAATTTCTGTAAGAATCTTCATAACAATATAAATATGATTTTGGCACGTCATTACATCAGTTTCATAAATAAAAAGGAATGTAATGTATAGTGTCATGTGCATTGAGGTGTTTGTAAGATGCTCTTCTTTGTTAATCTGCTTAAAATATGTATTGTAAAAACAAAAATACATTGAGTGAGTGATCATTTAAAAAAAAAAAAAAAAAAAAAAAATGTCTAAAATATTATCCCACATACCACCCTCAAAAACCACCATCCATAAGTCGACCCCACCCCCATTTTCCGAAATGACATTCAGGCCCTGAATGTACAAATGTCAATCTACAGTTTTTCTTATGTACTTTTCTTCTGTGTTTTGTTCATTCTGCAGATCCCACCGCTCCCAACGTTCAGGTGACACGGCTAACTCTTATGTGCGAGACTGCTCCCGCCCCACTGACCCTTGACCTGCAAGGTGAGTAGAGATAACTTGTGTTTTTATAGTTCACCCAAAACTGAAAATTTACTCACCCTCATGTCGTTCCACACCCGTAAGATCTTCGTTCACTTTTAGAACACACCCTTAATGTTGCCTCATCATTTTTGTCCATCCGTGGGAAGGCAATAAAACAATCAAGCTTCCAAAAGTTCAAAAAGACATTGGAAAAGTAATCCATATGAATCTAAAGTCTTACTTTTAATGTTTATACGTGAATAAAATTAATCAGCGCACATGCATAGAGCACATCAAATATGGTAAGCGGAATCTCAAACATGCTTGCTTGATGTGCTTGAGTACAAACCTCGTTGTTTGAGTTTTTATTTAATAATGAATGTTATAAATAGTTTTGAAGGATGACTTCAACAGGATAGCATGAGACCTGTAATGTTGACACAATTTTCTTTAGAATGCATATTCAAATACCCTATTTGTATAATCACGTCACGTTTATGTTACGGCACCAAACCTGTGGTGTGACATAATCTTACGGTCACATGACCCAGATAAAGCAAAGCAGCCTGAGAGCTCAACGCTGCCAGAGAGAGAGAGATGAAGATGAGCAGACGGAGAGAGTGTGTGTCCTGCAGCCATCTGCTGGAAATATGATTCAACTGCAGTCTGTCATTCACACGTCAAACACGACCACCACCGTTCACAGTTAACCTCACACCACACCTGACGGTGTCAGCTCAACCTTCAAACTTTCTTTTACATTTTTTTTTTTTTCCTTGTGCAGGTCAGCTGATACAAGTTTTTTAATGGCCAATGCTGATATAACAGGATGGCTGATATAAATGATATAAGACTATTTCAATTAAATTTAGATTTATTTTGTGTAATAATAATACTAAAAGGCTAAAATTGGATATGTATTTGAAATGCAAATCATTTGAAAATAAATGACATTCCTTTTAGTCTGAGACAGAGACAAGGCAGAGTAATACCGAGACAAGACCTTCAAAAAATTGTCTCAAGATAGTCTCTTGAGTACTACACTAGTGTGAAGTTGTTCGCTTAGTTGTTTGCATCCGGTTCACATAACTTGGATACATTAGCAAATGTGTACATGTGTTTTTGTACAGGATACAATGTGCATCATTATTTGTGCAATTAAATATTTAATGGATATTCAAAGACTTGTTTGAATGATATAAACGCATATTTTCCGTATGCCGACGGTATATTAAAAAAGTATTATAGTGTTTGCCTTTCAATTATTAGACAGGACTGTTAAACAAAGAAGGTAAACAATTAGAGCTAAGCATCATCCTGATTCCTCGAACAAAAACCCAACAGGATTTTTCCATTGGCTTTTGGATTATTGCAGAAAATAAGCTCTGTGACCAACAAAGGTTTATGATTCTTATGTTTTGTTCATCATAATAATCCTCACAAATGAACAACTTTTTATTTGAAGCCTAAATATAATGGTCAGAAGTGAAAAGCTAAACGTAGGCTATAAATGAACTACACCACAGTCACATGACATTCAACACCATCATTAAGCTTGAAAGTTTTGAGTTAGAATAGTTTCTAAGAGAGTGATAATAAACACAACGAGTAACTAGTGTGTAGATGAGTTTCTGTTCGGCCTGATGACTTGTCCTCGCATTTAGACACTTGATAGCAACCGCCTTTTCAAAACAATTAAATTAAAAAAAAAAAAAAAATCACAAGGGGCATTATGTCATGGAATAAAACTAACCATTGGAATAAACCCCACTGTTTTCAGAACAATGGAAGTGCTACAATGTGAACTTGTTTCCTGGTTTTGGCCTACAAAAATGTGTCATCCCTGCAGCACTCTGTATTTTTGATTTTCAGTACTGTCAAAATAAAAGTCCTGCTCATGACACTTACTGACCAAATTTTGCGATTCTCATATTTTGGTTTTGGCCTGCTGTGAGGAATATTAATGTCACAACGTTTTGCTGGTATTTTGACGGCTTCAAAACAATGAACTCGCTGTAGTAACTTCAGAGTGTGTTTGTTGCTCTCTCAGGTGATCTGGAGTCCTACAAGAAGCAGTCGTTTGTGCTGAAGGAGGGAGTGGAGTACAGGATAAAGATCAGCTTCAAGGTTAGATGCCGACTCACATCCTGACATGCAAATGATCACAACAGGAAACATTTAAATGCAGTAATTGCTAGGGATAATAATTCATACAATTTCATGGCACATTAACTGTGTACATTAGAAGTTACATTATCACTGAATTCCCAGTAAAACATAACTGAAGTTTATATTTCATAACAATGTATTAGTGCCTGTAATTTGATAATCCGGTACTTCATCACATTTGATTATTATATCTTCTTATTTGAGGCTTGGGTGTCCTGTATTTCCACATTACTCAGTGTTTCTTTACGTCAGTTGTTATGCAGTCCTGCTTCATAGCTGCGTGAATAAATCTGCTGTGGTATAAACAGTTGCACATTGTGTACTGACAGCATGTAAACAACATATGCAAACATGCTGCACTGGACCTGTTCCTGTTTATCAGTTAAGTAATGTGACTTCACTGGTCCTCATGTGTATTTACATCTGTTTATAGGTGAACAAAGAGATCGTCTCGGGGTTGAAGTATGTACAGCAGACCTTTAGGAAAGGGGTGAAGAGTAAGTATTCTTTACAAATTACAAAATGACATTCACGTTCACGGCACATTTCACCTCAAAATGAAATTAAAAGATGTGGATGTGCTGCTTTCAAGGATACATAGTTTCTTGTATTTCTCTTGTTTTATTTATTTATTTTGGAATCAGCAAAAAAAGCGACAAAAATAAATACTGTAATACTTAAATCTTGTCTTGGAATGCTGTTATGCAAATCCTGTGGCGTGTCTGGTGGGATTTTGCTTTATTTAAGAAGAAAAGCCTCTGTTCTTTGAGGAACTGGATGTTGGAAATCTACTTCTCTGCACCAAAGCATCCCATGTATTCTTGAACATGTTTTAGGGAGGCCATGCAATCTACCTTGCATTTATTTAGATTGCGTATGGTGTGATATTAACAAAATTCATCTTTGCGCTGCAGAGGAAACAAGCTGCATCTGATGTCGCATTTAGACGCATATACTGCATAGGTGGCATAATGCATTCATACTGCAATTACAGAAATAATGCTATGAGATTAATATAGGAAATATACGAAATGAATATTAAAATATGAAACAATTTTCAAAAAATTAAATGATACTTTAAATGGTGGCAATTCACGGTCTTAATGAGCGAATCATTCATTCAACCAATTCATTTAAATGGCTAATTCATTCAGGAACAAAGCAAATTGCTGACTTTATGATTGAGTCATTGAGTCAACTGATTCTTTAATAAGTTTGTTTTTTGTTTATATGGATTCATTCAGTAACAAAACACAGCTGTGTATTACTTAGAGACTTTTTTTTGTAACTCTTATTTTCATTTCCGACCAAAAACGTAAAACTGATACTGACAGTATTGTCTAAAACATAACACAGTATTAACTTCTTGTTTATTGAACTGTTAAAAATAATATTTGGGAAGACCATCACTCTTGCTTGAGTGAACTTGCTTAACTTTGTCTTGTTATAAATATAAAAGACAAAAACATGTACAAGGGCATATTTGCCCCCATATCTTGAATTTTGGGGTCATTCTAACTGAATTCTAATAGGCTACATCAAAGCGGGCACAATCAATGTTTGATTTTTTTGAATGTTTTTTGCAATCTTTGATTGCTCTACCCACCACTGACAATACATTTATACAGCAAGTAGTCTATTTCATTTCATTTAAACCTCTTCGCCCCCTTTTTTTTTTTTTTTTTTTTTTGTGTTCAGTTGACAAGTCTGACTACATGGTCGGCAGCTACGGGCCTCGGCCGGATGAATACGAGTTCCTGACGCCCTTGGAGGAGGCACCCAAAGGCATGCTGGCCCGTGGCACTTACAACATTAAATCCAAGTTCACCGACGACGACAAGCACGACCACCTGTCCTGGGAATGGAACCTCAACATCAAGAAGGACTGGAAAGATTGAGTTGTTTCGAAATCCCCATTATCCTTCTTGCCATCCTCCTACCTACTTCCTCCCTCCCTTTATTCCTCTCCAGTTCCCTCCATCATCATCATCATCATCACCACCACCACCACCATCAACATCATAATCCTGGATTAACTGATTTAAAAGAAATGGATCTTTCTCACTCCGTCCACTTTCCTGCAGTTTCCCAACTTCCATCCCTCCTTCCATATTCCTATCCCTTTCCTTCCCAATGAGTATTGAGGCTTTTCATGAAATATATATGTGAAAACAAACAAAAACGTGCACAATCCATATTTTGTGTTTTGGTTTGTTTGTATATAAAAGTAAAAACAGATGAAAAAAATATTCAAAAAAAAACCTCATGGATACTTTTGACATGGTTGTTATTAGTAATCTTCACTACCCCTGTCTTCCTCTTGTGTCCAGAACCCTTCCCGTTTATCCCGCGTCATTCATTTCTCTGACATTCCTTGTTTTCTTTTTAACCATGATCTGCCTTTATGAGTGTAATGGGAGATGGTGCCACTTGCTGATATTTTGCCACTGGCATTCCCTCACAACTCAAGTTTGCCTTTGCCCAGAGGGAACGTGTCCGATGCCTTTGAGATGAGACTAGGGTTAGCGTAGCATGGGTAACTTTAGAAATGTTAGGGATTATAGCGGAGCAGGTCTTTCCTTGGCTCTCGGTATGAATGTGTGCATGTCCGAATATGGTTTTAGCTATGTAGGGTTCGCAGGATGTGAACATCCTGTCCACTAGGGGAGCCGTACTAAGAATCAGCCTTGCCCTGCTCTAACAGCATAGGGTTTTTGTTTAACCATTTCATCGCCATGTGGCCTTAATGATTCCTGTAGCAAGACATTGAGGAGCTGCCTTTTAGCGTCTAGGTTTAAATCCACTCAAATCTTCCATCCTTAAGAGGCCAAGGTGCTTTACCGACTCTCGCTCCCTCAAGGGACTGGCGGTCACATCTTCTGCCTCGTTCATTTGGCTCGATTCAGGATGGACCAACTTTGAAGGCCAGTAGAAGTTAGTGAACCTTGATGCTGAGCAAACATTTTCCCCAATTCAGTTATCACAAACTTTCCAAAGATGACTGGTGCTTCATTTGCAGAATGTGCCCTTTGCTTGTGGTTTACATGAGTTGCCAGTTAGGACGTTTTTTTTTTTTTTTTAAAAAAAGCAGAGAAGGTCTCATTTCACTAACAGATCTCAAGTATTGAACTACTCTACGGAAAAATTACCAACACCATAGATTGTGCCTCCAGTATTGACGACCACAAGCTGCTCTCGGTGCGT
Organism: Ctenopharyngodon idella; assembly: GCF_019924925.1. NCBI lineage: Eukaryota > Metazoa > Chordata > Actinopteri > Cypriniformes > Xenocyprididae > Ctenopharyngodon > Ctenopharyngodon idella. The sequence goes on along the minus strand of NC_067222.1, from coordinate 43,531,204 downwards.
AAACCTAAGGGAAAGAAAGTCAGGACTCTAAAGGAGGTGCATTTGTAGTGGGACAGATCTGGAGTGAACCTAAATCTCAACTCTCAGCTCCAGTCCAGGTGTAGTCTGACCTCAATGTTCAAACAAGAGAGGATGTGCTCATGCATCACTGTACTGTTTTATACACGCTTGTTTTGTTTTTTTTCTTTGGTGACATTACCTGCAAAGTAGTAGCTTGTTGTGCTGGTCCAGAATGCTGCTTCTGTCTTCACCTGTTTGTACTTATCTGGAGATTACTGTTCACCTGTGTCAACATTAAAGTGTTCAGAACAGACAGTTTCTTTTGTCTTCCATTCACCGACATGAATGCTGTACCATTGTTTTTTTTGTTTTACTTCACCAGGGTGATGTCTAGATGGTGAGCCTTGTTCTGCAAAACTAAGACAATTAGAACTTGGTGCCACCAAGGTTTAGGAGTTGGGTAGTCTTGCATAGTCAGTCCTGAAAGTCTGGTCTACGTTACAGCTTGGTATACTTCATTTCCTGTGTTCTATTCCGTCTAGTGCACAGTTGAGCACGCCAGCCACTCAAAGTACACTCCACTGACAGTAGCTACGTTTACATAGACACCTTTTGTTTCATTCGGAATTAATTCAGTCCTATTGATGAATCCAAATGTTGTTTACGTGAACGCTAAATAAAGCGATCGGAGTCCGAAACAAGGACTGGTGGGACATTGTCCTGCTCCAATTCACGGACGATGAGTGGAAGGAGAATTTTAGAATGACACGAGTCATTTGACACTTCAATCAACAACAGCTCGTTCCATGCGTCATATGATCAAGTGTTTACATGTCCTCTCGATCGGATTAGAAAAGGTTTAAACTACCACTTACAAACCGAATGAAATTAATAGGATTTGGCCGATTCATTCCAATTGATGTGGTTACATGCAACTTTTTTATTCTTACTGTGCTACCAATCCGATTACAATCGCATAATTAGGGTCCATGTAAATGCAGAAGGGAAGTATACTTTAGGCCTTATTCTAAAGAGACTGACAGACATGAAAGTGTCCACAGCTCATTTTGATTTTACTTTGGGGTTATTCAGAATGGTTGATTAACACCAGAAATGAGCCAATGTAGAAAAAATTGGTGGAGACTTTGATCAGAATGTTCATCCAAAAGTACCAATTGTTGTAGACCAGGGGTGTCCAATCCTGCTCCTGGAGGGCCACTGTCCTGCAGAGTCTAGCTCCAACCCCAATTAAACACACCCAGACCAGCTAATCAAGATCTTACTAGGCATACTAGAAACTTCCAATCAGGTGTGTTGAGGCAAGTTGGAGCTAAACTCTGCAGGACAGTGGCCCTCCAGGACTGACTTTGGACACCCCTGTTGTAGACTCTGAATATAAAGTTATGCTTGTGGGTATCTCTTACTACTAAGTGCCTCAAAAAACTGAATTTCATCTAAGACTTGAAGGAACTAACCTAAAACTTTCGTAAATCCAGTGACTGGTACTTCCTCATTGTAGCTATCTAGTACCTTGTGAGCATCTTTAGTTCCTGGTGGATTGGTTCACCCAAACGTTACAAAAAGCAAGAAAGAGTAGGACTTTATTTTCTGCAATTGCTGACCAGTTTTGTGTGATGTCTGTGGATGGCACATGGGCCGAGACATGTAAGATTTTTCACAGAACAAGGGTTTCCATCTAGACATAACCCTACAACAGATCCATCCTGATCATTCAACTCACTCACTCATTCATCCATATGCTCAAGGTAATAAATGTATCAAACACCCTTCTAAAGCAAAGTGTGATTTAATATTGAACAAAAGTGGTTACACAATGCTGTGGTTATTCATAATATGTAATACATGTGAGAAAGGAAATAATCAGCAATGATACGCTTCATGTTTCCTGTGCTTGATCATCTTCAAGGGTGAATATGGTTACAGTTAAACCAATAGTGAGTAATATGGTCTATCCTAAAAGGCCAATCTGGCAAAAGCACATTAGACAGCAAACATCCTCATTCTGTTAACAGAAAACCACCATTTGTCTCTGATTTGTGGCACAAAATGATTCAGGGATGGGTTTTACTAAATAACGGCCTTCTCTAAACATCTTTCTGACTGTAGTTTCAAAAAAATGTAAGACATTACATAAACGACTGAGGAAACAAAATCAGTGGCACGAATATTAAGAGCAAAATCGGCTATTTTCCACTTTTCCTCCCTTTGGTGGAGTTTATGTCACTCTTGGTCCTCTGCAAGCGGGAAAAGATCTCCTTGAAGAGGGCTTTGTACTCGGGAGTGTTTTGGCTCAGCCGCTTGTCCACAGCCTCCACTTGTCGGCTGATGCCCTCCAGGGCTTCTGGAGTCGAGGGCGTCTGCGGAGGAGTGGGCGGCTGCTGGGGTTCTGCGACCCGGCATTCCTTCATGGACGGGTCCCTGGACACGGGCCGGGAGGTCTGCACCTCAGCGTGGCGTAGACTCTCCTCGTGGCGCCGGCACTTCCCTAGCAGTTCCTCATACTTCTCCAGAAGGGCGTGATACTGCTCATCTACCTCCCGTAGGATGGACATGCCCCTCTTCCGGACGCCATTAGCGTGAAGCGCGTAGCTGCCTTTGCGTCTCCCTGAGGCATCGAGAGCAGAGATGGCGTTTAGAGCTGTATCGCTGCAACTCTTCCGAACGGGTGCCGCTCCATCATTTGCATCCCCGTTCTGAGTTCCAGCCATAACTGCATCATCCGGCGTGTCCGTCTCGGGGGCGCAGTTGAGCAGCGTCTGCTCCAGGCCCTCGTCTCCGCTCAGCAGGCAGGCTCGGGACTTGCGGAGCTGCTGCATCTCCTGGAGCTCCGCCTCCAGCTCGTGCACGCGCCGCTGGCAACTCTCGGCCCCCATGAGACGCTGTTCCAAGCGCTCAAATTCTTGTAGCACTGCACCACATTCCCGCTCAGCGGCCTCCCGCCGACCGCGTTCGGCAGCCACAGCTGCACGTAAAGATGACACCATCACACGCAGATGTTCTTTTTCTTCGTCAGCGGGCTGGCATTCTTCTAGGTCACCGCTGCCCGGGTAAGACACCATGAAACTATCCTCGTACCTGCAAAAGAAATGCCAAACCATAGGCACAGAGACCACACCATGATGGATCCAAAGAACAAGAGACAACAACAACAACAAAATTCCCTGATTCCTGGTTATATATGACCCAGTAAATATTTTACTTTAAATGTAAAACTAAAGAAAGCCACAAACTGTTCAAAAGAAATGAGTAAAAGTGTCAAGTGAATTACGGGTTGGGGGTAAGGAAGCTGAAAAAGAAGCTATAGACCTTAGTCAGGTTAGACGCCAAACTGAATTTAACACGGATGAAAACAAAGTAGTGAGGAATAGACTTACAGTCTTTACAAAGACCGAACAAAGGTCCTAGATCACATCAATTTCAAAACACACAACTTTCAAAACCATTTTGTGGAGTTTGTGACTACTAAAAGATGTTTTGCCAACTGTACAATCTGTAAAGTAAAATGACGTTACCCTGACTAAGGTCTATTCCATTCTTTCTTGGAAATTACTGTTTGTCCATGGTGAAATATTGTTTTGTGTGTAATTTTCCCCTGTGCACACATTTTTTAATGACACGACATGACTTCACTACAGACGTAATAAATCGGGACGCACCTGGGAGCAGTGCAGAGTTCCTTGAGGCAGGGAAAAGAGTGCACAGTCTTTCTCCTCTCTTTCTTTTCTCTGCGAACCCTGAGCTCTTCCAAAGTGCGCAGTTCCTCCACGCGAGCCGTTAGCGTGTCGACCTGCCCCTGTAGCATCTCCATAGTACTTGTCAATCTGTATGAATATTGTATATGATCAATCAATGCATGAGCTTCAGCCAGACACCATAAACCACATCAGAAATGTAATGTTCTCTGGTGTTATCCATTGGATTTTCAGATAATACAGAATTGTACCATCAACTTTTAAATAATGTAAATCCCCTGATATAATTTCAGTGAAGGAATACAAAAGGGCTGCACTATCAAGTCACAACATCAATACAGTAATCCTGATTTGATGGAAGGCAAACAATGGTAAGTGGGAACTAGTCAGATAATGAATGAATTCTCCTATAGCGAAGGTTTATCTCATGAATATTAATTGATTGAGGCTCCAGGAAGGTTACAAAAATGCAAAATCAGCATGACCAAATTAATATTCATGAGCTAAGCCTTTGCCAGAGTAAAGGCCCGTTCACACCAAGGGTGATAACTATAAGTGTCATCCCCAGTGTGTAGTGTATTTCCCATGATGCTCTGATAAGGCATGGCTCACCTGTCAATCTTCTGCTGAGAAGCTTTGCTTTCCAGCACCAGTTTCTCATTGGTTATCTCCAGCTCTCGGGCCGTCACATCCAACTGCTCGTACACTTTAGCGTGCTGCTCGTTCATCTCGCGCAACATCTCCATCTGCTTGGTCAAGTACTAACAAAAAGAGACACATGTCATGATGAAATAAAATAAGCAACATTGTGAACAGTGCTATTAGTGAATTTGCCTTTTATTTGGCCATTAAGTTTTCTAAAGAGCGTGTCAGATTAGTTTTGTGATTGTTCATTGTCTTATGATTTACAGTATGAGATGTTTTAAAAGCACTTAAATGAATCAGTCTGTTTCAGTGAATCGATTCAAAATGCTGATATTATGTAAACCTAATTAGAAACAGTTCATGAAACTGACAAAAAGAATGTTTCTCCTAATCACACAATGTTTTGATGATGAAATCTCATGGTTTTTGGTCAATGTTCAGAGCGACAATAAAAATGGGACCTGTGTTCAAGCTATTATAAAATGGCATATTCTTGTGGAAATCTTGGTAATCTCTTGTGAAATGTGTTTTTGTGTTAAATATTACACTGAACTTTCTTCCACTTAGCTTAAGACCATAAACCCCTTACATTTTATTTTCTTCTGTGCTTGAATTCATACGGCTGCATCACAGTCTCAGCATTACTGGTCTGAAATATTGAAATGTTGTGCAATCCAAACAGAATGAGGCCAGTATCTGAATATATCGAAGAAACAGCAGCTCATTGTTCTCAGATATGTAACAGTCTTTGTTCAGTGGATCTGGCACACAGACGGGCGACGGGCGCCTCCCACCGCATGTGCTCTCATCTACAAACACGCTTCATGCGCTCCATTAGCATCATGCTGATGTGTAATTGGCTCATCGGAAGAGACTTACACTGACAGGAAATTTGGATAAATGACATGCAGAGATATGCAGGTCAGAGGTCAGGACAGGATTGTCCACCATTCAGAATGTAAATTCAATTCATCTCCTCAATTTAAACAGAGGTTCTAGTTGCAATTGTATTTTTTAAGAAAGCCGGATTCAAATAACCATGTTTTTAATAATACATTCCATTTTTCAATAGGAAAAACATATTGGGTATTTCCATACATTCACAGCATTACATTATATTACGTAAATTAACTTTCATTGTATAGACCATGGTGGAAAACACCCAATTTCCTTACAATTTACTTAATATATTCTAACATACCAAATTTTAATTTGGCCAATTCTATTGATTTTATGATGTTTTTGGAAAACACAATGACTCTGTTTACATGTACCATCATAATGCAATTATAATGAGATTTGGGCAATATTTCGATTAAACTTTACCCCATGTAAACAAAATACTTCAAATTGACGTGATCAAATTGATGCGATTAAGCTCATAATCGCAGTAACCATAATCACAATAATGTATGTGGTGTATGCCGATTTTAATCAGGCATGTAAACGCTTTAATCTCATCTATACCACTCTGACCGAAGTGCGCATGTTCTTGTATTGGACACGGATGATGTTGTCATGCGCAGATTGGTAAACACATAGGTAAAGAAAGCATCACATTTCATGTTCATGTTGGCAATGTTGCGTGACTTGACTATAATGCAGTATATTGATGTTCAAAAACATTGAATGAAGACATTTAAGGTGCATTATTGAAAAAATCAGATACGTCCATAGAAATGTGTTTTGCATTTGATTTGAAGGAAGTAGATTAAAACAGTGACCAGTAACTAGGGCTGCACGATAATGGTTAAACTGATAATCACGATTATTTTGCTGAAAATCATAATCACGATTATTTATCACGATTATTCTATCAAAAAGGGTAATGTAGTTATGGCCATTTTGCACGTTCTTTACCAACCTACACTTCACCCAAAAGGCCTGTAGGTGGCACACCGATTTCATTTAACCAACTATGATAACTTCATTAGATGGTAAATCAATACAAAACACATGGTTTCGGTAAGCGCTTTGTAATCTGTATTCACATTAGATTTTAAAGCAACACAATTCGTTTACATATATATGTATATATGTCCCTAGGGACTTTCTAAAATGCTTAACGTGAAAAACGCTCAACGTGGCTTAATGTACTGAGTATTTACTTAAAGCATACTATACAGAAAAATACTTAATAGTATAGTGTTTACTAAGTTTGGTCTTTTAATGTCACTGTGTTAGTACATTAAGCCACATTAAGCATTTTCTTTATGGGAGGAAAATGCTTCATTAAACATGTTTCGTTCATATTCTGGGCTCATCTGCTTTTCTGTACATAGTATGCTTTATTAGTATGGTGTTCACTAAGTTTGGTTTGTTAATAACACTGTCTTAGTAAATTAAGCCACGTTAAGCTTTTTTATGTTAAGCGTTTAAGAACATCCCAGTGGCGATATATGATCAACAGATTAATATTATGAAAACTGGTAAAACCTTTAGGAACTTCAAAAGATAAAACGGCGAAACTCCTAATATTATTTCCAATAATTCCAAATTATGTTCATTTTGCCGACTGAATTGTCACATAGGTTGCAAAAGTGCATTCTGCAAACAGTAAGGTGGAGATCCGTGTTGCATTTGTTGAAATTCATTGCTGAAGGTTTGATCATGGCAGATTTAGTCACACAAATAGTACAAGTGGCTTGTGAAGAAACAAAGACTGGCTGTATGACACTTTCATTGAAGCAGAATGTCGCTGTGGAGATCGTTAAACTCCAGCGCACATGTTTGTTTTCAAATCATCAGCACTTCTTCCGCATTTGGAGGGAGCGCATGCAGAGTTGCCAGATTGCACGGATTAAGTAAAACACCGGGAAGAAAGTATATCCTTTCAAAAAGGGAAAAGCTCTATTTGGGGGATTTAAGCTCTTTGCATCTGGCAACCACAAGCATATCCCAAAGAAAAAACACGTTTTCAGGATAAATAACGAGCGGGCCAATATCGTGACGATTATTTGTAATCAACTGAGAGAAGCAGATATCATTATTGCGATTAAAATTCCGATTAATCGTGCAGCAGTACCAGTAACGCACCTACTGTATGTGAGTTTATCATTTGAGCTGGGCATTAGAGTTTGTGAATAAAAATCACAATTTGCTAAGAGTAATGAGAATTGCATGTAAACGGGAGTGAAAAGGTTTGCTCGTGTCATGTAAACATCTTAGTGCGATTAAAGGATTAGTTCACTTTCAAATTAAAATTAGCCCAAGATTTACTCACCCTCAAGCCATCTTAGATATGACTTTCTTCTTTCTGATGAACACAATCGGAGTTATATTAATAAATATCCTGATGCATCTGAGCTTTATAATGGCAGTGAACAGGACCAACGAGTATGAAGCTGAAGAAAGTGCCTCCATCCACATTCATCCATCATAAACGTGTACTTCACACGGCTCCGGGGGGTTAATAAAGGCCTTCTGAAACGAATTGATGCGTTTGTGTAAAAAAAAATCCATATTTAACAAGTTATAAAGTAAAATATCTAGCTTCTTTCAGACCACCTTCCGTATTCAACTTACAAAGAAAGTGTAAACTGGTGTCGTGTCAGTTACACTTTTTTCCGTAAGTTGAATAGGGAAGGTGTAGGACGTAGCGTAAGCTTTTTTAAACTGCAGAGTTTTCTTTCTTCTTAAGTTGAATACGGAATACCTTTATTAACACCCTGGAGCCGTGTGGAGTACGTTTATGATGGATGGATGTGGATGGACGCACTTTCTTCAGCTTCATACTCGTTGGTATCACTCACTGCCATTATAAAGCTCGGATGCGTCAGGATATTTATTAATATTTCTCCGATTGTGTTCATCAGAAAGAAGAAAGTCATATACACCTAGGATGGCTTGAGGGTGAGTAAAGCTGGGGCTAATTTTTATTTGAAAGTGAACTAATCCTTCAAGTCCTTACTTTGATTATTGGAAATAATCACATTATTGGTGGACATGTAAACATAGTCAATGTGGTGGACATTATGTGGTGCTTTACGGCACAATTAGGGTGCTTTCACACTTGGTTCGATTGGCCGGTCCAAACACGAGTTAATTTGCTCCCCTTTCTCTTGCCTCGCTGGATTGTGTTCACATTATATTATTAGGGTCATGAACTGTACTCAATACCTCCCTTTTTAAGCGGACTCAGGTATGGTTCACAGGTGCACATCTGAGTTCAGGAAACAGCGTTCACATCATCCAAATGAACCGAACGCTGACATTTGAACCCGGATTGATGAACCAAAAGTGCTAGTGTGAAAGCACCCTTAATCTGGTTTACTGGCTAATAACGGTTTAACAGTATTGAACTTAGTTTAGAGAAACATGTATAATTAGTTGTGAAATATGTAGTATTGTCATAAATAAAAAAGCATGTGAACGTCATTTCTGGATCATGCATTCACAAGCACTTTTTGAGCAGATGTCCGGCTGGTCTGTACCTCGATTTCCTGCACCTGCTCTTCATTGTTGATGTACATCTGCTGCAGCGAGTCCTCCAGCTCCTTATTGCGCTCCAGGAGGGTTTTACCCAGCTCAGCTGCCAAGTGCAGATCTGAGACAAAACACAATACAATATCAGAGAATAAATAAATAATGCAGTCTTGGTTCTTTCAAAAACATTAAAAAAAATCTTAGCAACTCCAACATTTTGAACAGTAGTGTTCGTCTGAACATGCATATTTTATGACAGGTAAAATAAACAAGTAAATTCAGTCTGATGGGATTGTTTTTCCCCACACCAGTATATGATGTTCTGCTTACTGTATGTGTCTGAATTGAAGCAAAAAATCCATTAATATCAGTATCAATAAAATACAGAATTACGCAGATAACACCAGACAAATTGAATGGTTCTGCTGTACTAAGTCATTTTCTGACATTTACTACTTTAAATAAGTCTGTAAATGAGGCAAGCGTGATGCAAATGTGAGATTCCACGCATCTCTTTCATCTTTTCACTGAATCGTGCAGTTCTTTGAACATTCACAACATAGCATTGCCTCTCATACCGCTTGAATAAAACATTGTGTGTATAGATGGTTTACGCTGCTCTCTTGTTATTTTCAAGCAGCTCTATCTCATAAAAGCAGAGTGTGTTTCTCTGCTGTAGCTGGAATTAGTGGCTTCATTGTGTAAAAACCTGAGAAGGGGCGAAACGAGGGCAGAGAAAATCCTGCGGTTTAATTCCGCCTAAAGGAGGTGATTTTTTTTAATCCTTCGTGTTTTCTGATGAACATGAGCCAGAGTGACGTCAGCCAAGATACGACTGAAGAAATCAAAGACGAAGAGAAAGAGCGGCAATGTGAAGCACGTGTAATAAAGGTCAGTACAGTCAAACAATTCCGCTGGTTTGGCCTTCTGTCGCTTTTTATTGAAAACAGTAAGATAGGATAGAGAATAAGAAATGACACAAGCTGGATTTACAGCTACATTTAAAGATCCTGTTTACTTAAAGGATTAGTTCACTTTCGAATGAAAATTAGCCCAAGTTTTACCCTCAAGCCATCCTAGGTGTATATGACTTTCTTCTTTCTGATGAACACAATCTGAGTTATATTAATAAATATCCTGACGCATCCGAGCTTTATAATGGCAGTGAACAGGGGTAGCTGAAGCTGAAGAAAGCCTCTCAATCCACATCCATTCATCATAAACGTACTCCACACAGCTCCGGTGGGTTAATAAAGTCCTTCTGAAGCAAAGAGATGCATTTGTGTAAGAAAAATATCCATATTTAACAAGTTTAACAAGTAAAATATCTAGCTTCTGCCAGACCACCTTCCGTATTCAAGTTACGAAGAAAGTGTAAACTAGCATCGCGTCTGTTACACTTTTTCAGGAAAGCGTAGGACGTAGCATAAGCTTTTTGAACTGCGAGAGTTTTACACTTCTGGCGAAAGCTAGCTATTTTACTTCATAACTTGTCAAATATGTTTTTTTTTGTTTTTTTTTGTTTTTTACACAAACGCATCGCTTCAGAAGGCCTTTATTAACCCCCCGGAGCCGTGTAGAGTACGTTTATGATGGATGGATGTGGATGGAGACACTTTCTTCAGCTTCATACTTGTTGGTCCCGTTCACTGCCATTATAAAGCCTGGATGCGTCAGGATATTTAATAATATTTCTCTGATTGTGTTCATCAAAACGAAGAAAGTCATATACTCCTAGGATTGCTTGAGGGTGAGTAAAACTTTTTCTAATTTTCATTTGAAAGTGAACTAATCCTTTAAATGGGAAAAAAGATCAGAATCTCCAATGAATGGTTTACTTATAGTTGCACGTTTAACTGGGATGAAACTTATTTTAACATCAAATGCCATACTTCACCTTTGAGAAACCTTACCAACTGTCAGCAATGTTTCCATCCACCTATTTCTATGCAAATTGTGGGATAAAACATATAAACTATGATGGAAACACATTTACTAAATAAATCCCTATTTATGCGCGACAAAAACTCAAGTGACTTTGCCTCACCAGAGGATGTGATTGGATATCTGAACTAACCAGCGCACCAATCGCATTGCAGCATGTCAAATGTTGGTTTGGTCATTCTGAAATGCCTGAGCCAAAGTCTGTCATCAGAATGATTTGGTTCAATTCTCTCTCAGAAGTGTCTCACATGATTACGTTCACACAAACACCAGCATGACTGCATTTATTGCGTTTCGTCTGCTGCTCTGTGAGGTGAGTCATTTTTGATGTTTTAATAAAGAGCCACAGTTTCTTCCCCGATTGCAGCAACTTCCATTTTTATTACAGATACTGTGCACCAGTTTCCCAGGAAGTGATGGATGGAAACGGTGTTTTTTTTCGCAAAAGTTAAGCGATATTTCAATTTTGCGCATAAGTTAAATTCGAAACTTTGGATGGAAACATAGCTAATGACTCAAGGTGCTGTTTTTGGTTGTATTGAGGCTTTTGTCCTTCTGATTCTTTTATGATAGCAAATCTGTTTTTGTCTCCCATTCCTTGTTTTTCCCTACATAGCCGTATCTCCATAGAGTGCTCAGTGTGATTTGACACTAAACCCCCTCTCCAGAGACACAAACACAGTCCTCCAGTCTCCTCAGATGGTGTTTTAATACCCAGCAGACTCAGGGAACATGCTAACAGAGACAATGTCACACACAGGGAGGAAGTGACATTGTGGGAGGTGCTGAAGTATTAAGAACAGAATCATTGACCTCCATTACACTGATATGAATGCAGAGATTCATCATGAGATGAGACGGTGTCAGCGACAGCGCAAACATGCTATAGTGAGGAAGCACTGAGCACCACACGCATAAATCATAAAAGAGCCTCTGTGTGTAGCACACTCTCCTCCTGTGTCTGTGTGTGGAAACTGATCCCATGAGAGTTGAGAGAGAAACACAGATAACAATGTACAAAACACATACTATAAGTGGGTATTAAAACAATATTAATTTACATTTCATTTTCTGATTCATTGCTCTAGTGGCTTTCTTGCAGTACATTGTAGGGATGCACCGATATATACTGCCACCGGCTAAGAAGTGAAATGATTATTGGCTCAAGTCAAATGATTATGTTTGAAAAAAAATAAAAAATTAACCACTAAAAACATATGACCGTTTAGTGCTTTTGTAACTTGATAGAGAAAGAGCCGATTGTTTGAATTAAGGCCCTGATATTCTCACGGTAAAGTTCTTTTTTGTTCTTCGCTTAGGGGTAAAAAGAAGTTGGAAAAACATTTACACTGATATACATTAGTGAATATCACAACACAGTCCACACTGCTGAGAGTAATATTTAGATGAATATGTAAATATGTGCTGCGAGATTTCCTCTCAATAACAAAATAAACACACAACAAAAGTGACAGTGTGTTCAAGTTTTTACTCACAGATGTCCAACCTCGAGTCGGACTGAACAGAAGAAATGAACCAGACAAGATTTCCAAAGAAGGCGGAGCCTTAGAGCCACACCCACCTATTAAAGGTGCAATATGTAATAATTTCTGTCTGCTAGAGGTCGCTAGAGGCCTATTCAAAACAAAGGCGTAGCATGATGACGCAAAGTTTGAGCGCGGAATCTTGGGACATGTGGTCTTCACCTCAACAGCCGGTGGAAAAGAATTGGGAAGAAATCATGTTCATGGATGCGATTATTAATGTTACTGTAGTATGAAGCAGAGCAGGACCGAGTGTTGTGGGAGCTAATTGAGGCCGCTGGAGCGATTGCGCAACACACATTTCGCGAGCAGCGGAACTTTTATTATGCCACAGTCGCCGGCGTCGCTTCCGTTTTTCCGGGACTCTGTGCGTTCGCTCGGTGGCTGCTGTGAGACACTTGTTTGAGACACACTGCAGTAAGCTAGATCGATTTTAGAATATCATATTAAATGCTGGATGGCTTGTGTTGATAAATGCAATTAATTTTAAAACGTATTGTATGATGGAGTTTCTGTATTACTCTTACTAAAAATAAAGCTGCATTTGATTATGCTATGTTAGCTACTTCATAAAATAGTGTTTTTCTCTAAGGCATGGTAAAGCATGGTACTCGCAAAAAATCAAGAAAAAAGACTAACGTTAAACATGTTGAGCTATATAACAATAATTAGTTTTCTGTCTATAAATATATCAAAACAGTTGTTCCCTTGCCTATTAAAACGTAAATATTAAAGCGTCTTTGGTGTTTCCATGGTTTTTACAAAATAAAACCGGAAACCGAGGGTAACGCGGGAATGACGCAATTGACAGGTGACTCCTCACACGTCCCGGAGCCTTGGTTAAAATTGCAATTCTCTTACAATTTACAAATAGTTGCAAACATTTGGTAATATTGCAAGTACTCAACTGAACAAAATATATAACACTGGCCTAGTGGTTTTTGGATATTTTACTGCAAAATTCTTACATATTGCACCTTTAAGTCACCGTCACAGGCCAATAGAAGCTTACAGAAAATTCGCTTTGGCAAGCTGTTTTGAACTCCGGAAACGAACTCCGAACGAACTTCATTTTGGCCTGATTTTGTTCAAAATGACGTCACACCAGTTTGTTCTTCGATTTTTCTTGAAGTATCCACCTTATTTTTAACCTAAGAGCAGCACGGCCATTTGTAACCTGAATGTGTCTGGCTTCCGTATTCTCTTCCAGTTATTTTAGCTGTACAAACGCAGCTCGCTATGCTGCTTGATATCGCAAACTAGTATTTCTCACCATATTATGTTAATGTATTATCATGTTCATAAACACATTGGTATGCAGCACAAATACTTTTACAATTTACTGCAGTTCATTATTCTTCTGGTTTACATATAGCGGATAATAAATTGGAAGTCTCGCACATTCACAGAAAAAAAAGCCTGAGGTGCGTTTCCGGCAAAATGACGTAACTCACTGCTGAACTCCCATAGTACGATGCATCATTTAAGAAATGAACTAGCTAGTCACTAGTTTCCCAAAACCGTAGTAAGTGTAATTGTTTTTATGTATATATATATATATATATATATATATATATATAAATAAAAACAATGGTTATTGATATGGTTATTATTATTGTGCATCTCTACTACATTACTGTAATGTTAAAACTGCTGTGAATTCTTGGCACTCGTAACAACAGCAGAATCTGATATTTTGTACAGTGAGAGACATTTTTAGTAACAGCCTTGAAATAAGGTCAGCGGTGATCTCTGAGGACCCACATCCTAATTAAGGATTTTTCTTAATTAACTTTACCAATGAGGATGTGCTCCTCTGAAGAGCTTTTCCAAGCTAACATGCACGTTACACACACCATGCCTTACTCGCCTGAGGCCATGAGGACATATATAGGCCTCGTGTACTGAAGATTTCTGCACGTGTGCTTTCATATCAACACACGACACGACAGCAAATCAAGAACAAATGCAAAGCCCTTTACAACTACTGTTCAAGCTGAATCATTACATTCTCTACCAGCACAAAGGAGATTTACTACTCACTTTATCGTGAAGTAGTGCTTGCTACCAAAATGCTGAAGTTATAATCCAGACATAAAAAGTGTAATTTACTGTATAACACAGAATGTCATTGAATTTGGCAAAATATGGAAAGATAAATCAAAAGTAGGGTTGTACATGTAACCAAATTGTGATTATGGACTAGTGTAAAGTGCAAAAAGACTGCTATTGAAATATGAAGTCTGCATGTGCTCTGCGTGTCTCTGTGTGAATGAATAGCACGTTCAAACACGCTCTCTGTGTTATCAGCATCTGCCGTCTCTTTATATAAGACATGAACTTCATCTCCAGAGCTGCTCTGAGAGTCACTTCACCAGCATTTCAACATTTCATTTATGATAAAACTATTATCAGAAACTCAAAGGTCTTCATGACAACCCGCCAAAATAAAAGTTTGGTTTAGGGTTATCAAAAGTACCAGTACTTTGGTACCAAGTCGATACTGAAATTTTAAAAATGTAACAATACCAGCCTTTCTGAGGTGCTGGTAGTACCGGGTACCAAGTCAATCTGGTATCCGCTGATTGGCAGCTGCTTTCAAAGGCTCCCGTGTGTATCCGTGTAAGCGCTCTGTGAAGAGCATCAAAGGTTTCTATTTACAACGTGTTTTTGCAGAGTTGAGCTTTGTAGCCAATCACAGATGTGTTCATTGAGAGCATGAACGCAATGGCCAATAAGAAGCATTTACGTTAAGTCAGAATCCGCTCAATAGAGTGCTGCAGTGATGATGTATTTTTGTAGACTAACCCGGAAGTTATCACCCTGGTTCCCTCGACAAAAACCCTATAGGATTTTTCCGTTGGCTTTTGTGTTATTGCAGAAATAAAGGTCTGTGACCAACAAAAGCTCATGATTCTTACACATTTTGTTCATCATGATAATCTTCACAAACAACTTTTATGTATTTTTAAGCGCAAATACAATTGGCAGAAGTCAAAAGCTATATGGACTCCTTATATTAATTTAAAACAGTTACAACAGCTTTTGCTGTGGTACCGAAATTGGTACAGAGAACCGTGAAATTTTACTGATATTGGTACTGATTACTGAAATTTTGGTTCCATGACAACCCTAGTTTGGTTTAACTTGAATACATTATGACAGAAATATATTGCCATTGTTCAAAAGAATGTACTTCTCAAAGGTAATAATAATAATTAGTGATGCACTGATGTATTGCCCAATCTGTATTGGACGATTTTTTAAAAACAGTCACTTATAAACAGCAATAACCAGGCCGATTGTATCCTATCAATCAAAAGGGGGCGAAAATATGCGTTTGAACTCAAGCTGTGTGTGAAGAAAATGTCTCTGGTCTCTGAAAGATAAAGTGGAGGTTTAGTTACTTTAGTCCAAGTACAACTCTTAATAGTGTTTATGTAAGTAATGAAAGTATTACTTAAAGTATTAAAACATAAAACACAAACCAGAAAAATAAAACAAACACAATTTCTGAAAAAAGTCAAACATTTCCTATGGCACTATTATTGTAAAATTTTATTAAATTATTAAATGATTTCATGAATTCAATTCATTATATTCAATTGATTATTAAAATATATTTGCAGCACAAATGTGCAGGATGACTTACAAGCCAAAGTTTAATGGCTGGTTTGTTCAAATCCCTTAAGAACGAGTAATAACAGTGTTTGCCTTAGCAAACATCACTGTTTAAGTAACCAGCTCAGCACATATAATTATGTATTATGTAACCAAATGTAAGTAAATAATAGACTAAAACATCACACAATGCATGATAAAATGAAAATGTGCTAAGATAAAGCTCCATAAAAGCTCATTATCTCCATGTATTGTGTGCGTAGTGCTGTTTGCATCTGAAGTGTCTCTTGGCTAAGTAATGTTGTCTTTCGCCCTCATTCTGCCCAGCTGTGTCGTCCCCTTCAAAAGAGACAGTGGTGTCTGGAGTCCTAATCAGATCATCCCAGCCTTAATGCCGCCCAGTCAAATACTGAATTCTGCCGACCACATGATCTCTCTCTTTCGTCCACTGCTGCAGCAGAGTGAATCCGCTCTAAAGTCGTGTGCTGTTGGGTCAGCCGGGGAAATCACTCTTTAGGGTGAAGTGATATCAAACTGTGGCCCTGAAACCACAAACTCTTCCAGGCTCAGTAAATCCACTTCAGAACCAACGTGTCACCATGTTATTTATCAAAACGTCACTAACTGAGGAAGGGTGATATTTCAGTCTTTTCAGATCTGAGCGGGCACTTCCCAAAATGCCATTTCCTCTCGTGATGGATTGCTTTGAGATCCTGAAATGGATCAATGTGGAGTCTCTGTGAGAGATTGTGTGTTAGGCCTCCATCACGCCATTACCACAAAGTGCATGAATATTACTTAGCTAATTTGATTGTGAAAAAATATGCCTCTAAACATGGTATCATTAGAGGTCTTCCTGTAGCTGGCGGTGCATTTCTGAAGCATGTCTTACATGCAAAACAAGCTTATTGCGATAATAGTGCAAGTGAGCCAATACAGTTGATAAGAAGACATCCAGTTAGAGTTGCATGATTGTGGATAAATTGAGAATCATGATATTTTTTGTTGTTGTTTCAAATAGAGATCATGATTGTGAACCGACAGCTAAACAAAATAAGTAATTTACTAGAGGTTCTGACAAAATATGAATTGCTGCGGTATATTTAAAATTGTTTGATTTTTTTTTTTTAATCGGCTTAAGTGAATGATTCAATGACTCACTCATAAAGACTTGTTTCATTCCTGGATGAAAAAAGAATTAAGAATTTTAAAAGAATCTCTTGAATGAATGATTCAATGACAAATACATTTTTTAATAATAGTCACTTGTTGCCACCTACTGGTGTAACGATGTAATAGATACAGTTGTGATTTGAAGCTCCAAGTTACTTTCAAAAGTTGATTTGCTCTATTTTATCACTGTAGACATCAGTGTTTATATCCAGACTATAAACTTTAATCTCAGTACTTCTGTGACAATTTGAATTATTGTAAGACAGAAATAATGATCCTGTGTGGGTTGAAAAGACTGTGAAGCTGTTTAACAGCTGATAACTGCTCTCTCTGGGTCAGTGGCAGCGCAAACGCAGATTTGAATTTTCCGGTGTGGTTGTCAAATGTTTAATAGACACGCACAAGATTGCGTGGGTGTTTATATATTGAGATCGCAATCTTTTAATGATTAATCATGCAGCTCTACGTCCAACAAGACCTGATTAAAATAAATAGAGAAATTCAGCATTATTCTAAGCTAAAAATGGGTTTATTAACTCTTTCCCCACCATTGAAGAGTTCTTCCACACGTTTTCAGTGTTGGTAGGAAGTGCTGTTATGCATCTTCTGAAATAGTACAGAATCTCCAGATCGTGATCACCAAATATGCAACAACATATAAATCAAAACTGCCAAACGTTACCAAATTAAATCACAAACCCACAAAGAAGTATAATATGACTGTGGCGGTGGAAAAAATCCACACAGCAGCATAAAATCTTTGCTGGAACCAAAGCTGGAATATGACGAAAAGATCTGTTTTTCCATTACTTTGAGAGAGGAATAACTTGACTGGTTCCCAACGAATCGCCTCTGCAGTCATCCTCAGCCAAAGCATCATTGTTCCTGATTCCATTTCAAACCAAATTCCTCAAATAGTCAGAATTCTCCATTTGCCTTCCTTCCCATTTCCACTGCACAACTAGGTGCCTCAGATCTAATTTAAGCATTGAGTTACTGCCTCATCAGTTCTAGAGTACAGAATAACAAAGTGTCCTGAAATTCATAAAGATCGGTCACAGGCTGTTCTACAGCTCAGCATTTTATGGTGATTCAATCCAGAGGGCAGGGAGAGGGCAATGACATCATCCTAAACCAAGAGAGACCGGAAGAGAGAGGTGCATTTGTGCCGTCCATCCAGCCGGCTCTCATTCAAACACGGCATGATGATATTGAAATAACTGGACTTTGGCTAAAAAAAATAAAATAAAAATCAGATGATCTGAGCGGAAAACTCAAATTGGAAAATAATCCAAACCAACATGTGAAACAGCTGTTGCATCGTTCAGTCCAGAAATCAAATGGCTCCCATTTGACCAAGTTGAGTTCCCATTACTTTTCCAGTTGTTCCTGTTGACTGGAAAAGAAGCTTCAGAAATAATTTTACTGAGAACTCATAGAACAACTATATTTTTGACTAGCTGTTGAAAACAAATCATTAAAATCACATTTATACTTTTACATTTACACTTTTATCCAAGGCGATTTAAATAAGGAATACAACAATGCACTATCATTTATCCAAAGCTGCAAGTAGATTGTGAAGGTTTAAGAAAAGCAAATATCCGCTGATTTATCTGTCTGTCTGATGCATCTCTACTTACTACAATGAAAATAAGGCATTAATGCATTGATTCTGCAGACATGGTTTGTGATGAGGAGATTAAACCAGACTAAGCTAATGTTGAGCATCTGGACTGACACAGATCCAGAGTCCACATCCAGAGGAAGACGTCATCCATTTACAGTGATCACAGATGGTCAGATGGTCTCTAACCTTCAACCTCAACCCTTATTTCTGAATGTATTTTTAAATATGACACGTTTAAGACAGAGGAAACCATTGTTTATACACACAATAAGCACTTTCTTTGTCCACGGTTTGACAATCGACCACACACACACACACACACACACACACAAGCCTTTGTTGTCAAACTGATGCGGTTTGTGGTGTTTCTCACCTTGCTCCAGGTCTCTCTGGTCGTACCACGGCTCATCCTCTTCCGTCACAAACTCGTCCATTCTGCCGGCTCGGAGCATCAGTCTGTCGCGGTTAACGGAAACTCAAAGATGCGGCGATCTATCAAAGCGATAAAAAATACATGAGGTTGCAACATTTGACTTGTCAAGGCGTTCATGCGGTACACTTACAATTGCGTAAAACAGACACTTTCCTCGGTGTCCAGACTGAAAAAAGCGTTTAAACACACTTTAACCAGCTATTTTTACGCTAAATAAATGTGTTTTCGAGCAGCATCCGCGGCGGAGCGATCCGCTTAACGCAGCGACAACGCAACAATGACAGCGCGCGCTACTTACTGCAAACACACGCTCCGTTTGCGTGAAATGTTTCCGGCATGCCAGGAGAAATTTCCTACGAAATAAAGAAAATGTCACGCTGCTGCCATTTAGTTCTGTCACATTCAAGCCCTCCCACTGCCGTGCTAAGCGCAGATATCTCTCCTCATCCGAGTCCCAACAACATCCCGTTGGTTTCGCCCGAGAGAGGAGATGAAGTACCCGAAATCCTACTATTGGGAAGGTCAGGCTTTTAATATTCATAAGCCAAGTCTTCGCCATTGGAAGGCTACAGAGCCACGTCAACAGTCTATATTAATATTCACAAAACAGGCGCCAGCCATTGGAAGGGGTTTCAAGCAACGTATAAAATCCTGTCAAAAATGGCCTAGTCATGTTTTACTCCAAAATCTAATGAGGAAATTCATTTATGCCAGTTGCATAAACTTCTCATAGTAGTCTTAAAGGGTTAGTTCACCCAAAAAAATGACAATTCTGTTATTAATTACTCACCCTCATGTCGTTCCCAACCCATAAGACCTTTGTTCATCTTCAGAACACAAACGAAGATATTTTTGATGAAATGAGAGCTTTCTGTTCCTCCATTGACAGTCTACGCAAATACCACTTTCAAGCCACAGAAAGACATCATTAAAGTAATCCATGTGACTCCAGTGGTTTAACCTCAATTTTATTAAGTGCTTTGTTTGCATAAAAAAAACAATATATTTACAAAATATTAATCCCTAATGTGCGTTCACGCTCACATCAACACAACACGTGTCATGGTGCTCTTGTGAACGAGTGTTGGAGATTAATATTTTGTAAATAAAGTGGTAAATTGTTATTTTACGCAAACAAAGCACTCGCGTTGCTTCATAAAATTGAGTCACATGGATTACTTTAATGATGCTTTACTACCTTTCTGGAGCTTGAAAGTGGTAGTTGCATAGTTGTCAATGGAGGGACAGAAAGCGCTCTGATTTCGTTAAAAATATATCTATTTGTGTTCTGAAGATGAAAGAAAGTTTTACAGGTTTGAAATGACATGAGGGTGAGTAAATGATGACAGAATTTTCATTTTTGGGTGAACTAACCCTAAAGTTAAACATCTAATTTATTTCTTCAAGATTGGTCTTAACATTTTAAAGTCAATAACATAAGGTAGATTGGTCTAATTTGAAATAGAAACGCAAGACTGATTACCTCTTGTCTAACTGGTAGTTGGTCAAACTAGTTCTCAAACACAAGCAAAATCCTTGCCACTGAAAACTGAACTGACACGTCACCACAGTTTATTAATATTCATGACTCGACTTACCTTTGTCATAGTAGGAATCGTAAATTCTCCTCTTCCACTGAGAGGAACTGCTAAACACAATAATTCGTTTGTCCGGGAATCTGAGGGCATGTTTTTACTCTGAAGAGGGATAATTAGGGTCTCCATTCAGCAGTGATTGTGGGCTCAGTGGAGCGTTAAATTCACTTATTTCGAGCAGGTTTCCCGCAGAGAGGAAGACAATGGCATGTTTAAGGTGTAATTTTAGAAGTGTCTAATAATAGCACGAAGACAGATTTAATGAAAAGGGGACTTATTTCCTATTTGCAGCAATAAAACTGAAGACAAATGTAAAATAAGAGATGTAGACGACCCATAATGCAGCATAAATATCTGAGAAATGTAACAGCCAGAGGAGAACATTAGGGTTCCCAGTAAAAATCCCATTCATTTTCTCCATTAAGTAATTGTTTTTTAATAACATACACACTTCAAAACAGACCTGAGGAGTTAAGCGATGATATATCCTTCTGTAGACGTCAGTGCGAAATTGACTGAATTCCCAGTGAAGAACTACACTACCCATAATCCTCAAGAGAGATCCACCAATCAGAGAACTCACTCTTACAATAGAGTACATTAGTGCCCGCCCACTTTCTCAAAGCCGTCGATTTCGTATTTGTTTTTATTCATTTTTCCCATAGAGATTTTTTCAAATTCTTTATAAGTTTTATAAGCCATAAACCAAACCAACCAGCTACGATGTGAATCACATTACAAAATTTGATTTGAAGCAAAAAAGTATTTGAAAATGGGACAAAAACTTTGGACTTTGTCCTTGTTCAAAAAGGTACAAGGCTGTGTACTTGATGGATTTAATGAGGGAAAGAACTACAATCCCATGAAGCATTGCACATAATTGAATTAAGAGCGATGAAAAAATATCAAACTATTTATTTAAAGTTGCTGATTATATCTATAAAAACAATATATTTTAAGTTTATTGCAAACTATGCATTTATATACAAACATTTAAGTATTTTGACAGCACTGGAGCACCTTCTAAGCTCGATCTGGTACGGTTTGCTTGCCGAAACTCTCATTGGTGGAATTTTCTGTACAGCATCATGGGTAATGCAGTTTTTCACCATTAATTCAGCTGTTAAAAACAATTATTTTAAAAGTAAGTTGAAATAATGGGAACAGATGGCTTCTACAAAAGCACAAACCACTGACTGACAACCTTGAAGCTTACAATTGGGCTATCTTTAAATGTTTATAAGTTAGCAATAAAAATCAATTCCCCTACGGAGAAAATTTGATTATTTCATTCGCAATGCTAATGAACAGTTCATGCACTCATAAAAGATGTTGAAACAATAGTTGTGTCCCAAATGACATAACTGTACATAAACGCACTTACAAATGTGATGTGATCTGCGAAAACACATCACATGGTGAAATTTTACTTATCACAGGTTTCAACATCATATGAAAGCTGGATTTGAGCCCTTTCCAAATCTGTTTTTACTTCTTTCATAGCTTGTCTGTAACAAAAGTTGAACTGTTTAATTGTCACCCCCTTTTTTCGCATAGACATGAAAATGCACTATCCAAACATAAATGGTTGTAATTCAAGAATGCTTTGGAATATAGACCTAAGGATGGTCTTGTTTTAAAGAAGACACTTGTCAGATTATTTTAGAAGTGAAATAAATTAGGAAAGTGAAATAAATTTTTTTTTTTTTGGAAGTTTAAGTTTATGAAAATGTAAAAATATAATTGTTTATATTTTATAATAATATCTTACAAAACATGTTTTACTCTTAAACTGCAAGAAAATAAAAGCCAAAAATCTCAACATTGCAAATTTTAGGTTGAAATATTTAAAAAATGAGCTTTCAGTAAGATTTTGTTTGGGCGCAGTACCAAACTTTTTCACTAGATGACACCCAAGCTCCATATCTGACCATGTAAGGGCGCCTCCATTTATTTGAGTAATCTGAACCATATATTTCCATATTTTCATACATTTTTACGAAGTAGACATCCTATTCAGAAGAAGTACGGGCAGTTTAGCAGTATTTGATTTGAATTCAACCTCTAATAAACACATAATTAGAACGTGTGTTCATTATAGCTCCGTTGTTCTCTGGTGCTCCGCCTTCTCACGATAACGTTGTATTAGAAAGAAATTAAATAAATCTTTGCGTGTCGTAGTTTATACAAGACTGGTGGGAAATTTGCATTAATATACCTTCATTCTACATGTTATGTGGTTTATTTTGAAAGGTGAACTGTCTTTGTAGTGTTAAGAAAGGGAAAGCTATGGCCGATATTTTTCACCTCCGCCGGGTGTGTTCTTAAACAGTAATGTTACAGAGAAAGACAGCATTGCCACTATAAATCGCTATTTTTCTGCACTTAACAGGCGAATTTTGCAAAGATATTTTCAGAGATGATAGACAAGATGTTATAGAATAATAATTTAATGAAAACATTTTTGACAAAAAATGACATTCTACCTATTTTTTGACTTTACTTAAAACGTACCATCGCGACATCCGACGGGTTTTCACAAATATGCAAATTCAGACACACTTCTTGTTGTAATTCATCTGGGAGCTGGTTGGTTTGGTTCATGGCCTTAAAGAAAATGTAGGAATCTTTTGAAATCCCTGTGGAGAAAATTAATAAGAAAAATACATATGCACCAAGGCTGCTGAAAAACTGTATGGTTACTGCTCTATTGAAGACAAACAAACTTCCCAATTATGCCATAAATTATTCAGCATGAAGTACTGCTCCATTTTCCATTTGTGCACTTTTGTCCTTTAATGTAGTTTTCAATACAATTCACACTACTTTAAGTGCATTATAAGCAGCTAATGCTACATAACAGTTATTGCGGTCCATTGCTTTGTTCAGACTTCAAACATAAAACAGTTCATATTAATGTGCAATGTATGCTTAGGCCCTCACGATACACCTGAGATATACAGCAGCATGTTGTTAAACATATGGCATCTCTGACATGAAAGGGATTGGTGGAGCTTCAGAGGTTTGGATGAAGGGACAAAAAGAAGGAGATCGCTATCTGCCCTCGACTTTCAAGTGTTTCCAGTCTGCCTCGCTCTCACAGCGCTGAATCTTGCTGAAGAAGCCCTTGATGAGGCTCTTTGCTTCCATCTTCACTGTGGGGGGGAAATGAGAAATCATAAAAACGCTAATTCAGCACTTGAAAAATGTATGATGTTGGATTTTTATGAGGTTAAGGATAGTCTCACCTTGGCCTCGTTTTACAGTTTTTCCCTCAGTGAGAAGATGAGAGAGGAAACGGGCAAAGGATTTGAACAAATCCTGGAGGAAAAAGGTTTAAAAATGAAACTCATTCTAATAAAAGTCAACACAAAGTCTTTTACATACTTTACATTTGGATGTAAATTATCACCTTTGTTGCAAATTTGCCCTTTTTGTAGAATGGATCCAGACATCGGACCACGATATCAGCGGCCTCCTTAAGTGTCACAAGCTTTTGTGAAATCTCATCTGCATTTCCATTCATTGTCTCAAACTTTGTCTCCTGCACCACAGGGTCAAAGGTCACTCTCTTGCTGTCCTTTATCACACGGCTGCGTTTTGCAGGAGGAGATGCCGCTCTGTCCTCATGTGACTGAGGAAAAGAAATAGATTACAAAAAGATGACTACTGACATGTCAATCAGCTCTTAATTAAGTGATAAAGGGGGTCATCAACTTTTTCCCTAAGGTCAATGTTTCTCATGATATGACTCCTTTGATAAAGAATAAATTGTGATGTTACTTGTTTTGGTGATTTTTGTTGGCCGTCAGACTTCAGATTCTCTCTGTTTGGACAAAGAAACAGCAGTTCAGAACACATTCAAGTCATTTCCTCCATGATGAATTAGGGTGTGTTCACACTTGTACTTCGGTTCTCTTGGTTCATTTGATCTGGACCGAAAAAACAAAATTTTAGTCCTGGTTCGCTTAGCATTCACACTGTCATTTTTAACACCGAACCTAAAGATACAAAACAAAAAAATGACTTTTATGAAGTATATTTGGCGACGTAACTTGTCGAACATCCAAAGAAATGCTGTGTGTTGGGCTTTATGGTAAGTGTGTACATACAGTAGGGGGGCTGAGAACCAGCTGAGAACTTGAAGAGCTGATATGTGTGAAGAAGTCAAAACAGCAGCAAGAATCCCTCCGTCACACTCACAAAGTAAAATCTGCAGCAAGAAGCCTGTACCGAACCGTAATGGGCAACATTGCAACTATAGCTATGGTTCCATCCACCTATTTTCATGTGCATTCTGGGGTATTGCTAGGGATGCCCCGAAATTTTGGCTGAATTCGGTTTTTGGCTGAAATAGAAAAAAGTCTGAAAATATAAGCCGAAAATATGCCACCCCGCCCCTCAGTTTAAAAAAAAAAAAAAAACACACCGGATGGAAACACCAAAATGCACATAAATTCTAAAAATGGGCATAAAAAAACATATGTGCTTAATTGAGTCGGATCATTTTTTTATCCGATAAGAAAACATGCGCATAAACTACAATGGAAACACATTTACCGAATAAATTCCTTGATGCGCATCAAAAAGTCACGAGACTTTGCTATGGGACAGCATAACTTGACCAACCAGCAGACCAATCTCGTTGAACTGTCTTACACAACTGCGTTCCCCAACAGCAGGCATCCACCTCCGAAAGCAAGATAACATTATTGCGTTGTCTGCACGCTCTGAGGCGCAAGTAATTTATTATATACAGTGGCTTTTCCTACTGCAGAAACTTCCATTTTTCTTAACTCCCAGTTTATCAGGAAGTGACAATTTTAGTCTCTTTGGCTCACTGGTGCTTTATTCGCAAATGTTTTATGCGATATTCCAATTTTGCGCATAAGTTAAATTTGCAACTTTTGGATGGAAACATAGCTTATGATGAGAAAAAAACAGATATGCTTGCACATTCTGTCCTTTTTGGGATTGCATCTTATTAAATCACGTCATTTATCCGTGTTGCGTTCATATTTCAGTTGAACCTCACCAGAGTTTGTTAGGAAACAGAAAAGGTGGGTCTCGGTCTGCTTGTTTGATGCGCACCAGGGTTCAGATGGCAGCGTTCAAACATATTCAAACAAACTGCGCTAACAGAGCAATCGCAACAGGGTTCGTTTTCATCAAACCAAACCTGCCAAGTGTGAACACACCCTAAATACACCCTAAACTGCTCTGAGAGAGCGTCTTCTCCCATCATACCGCTGAAGCTCTGGATGTGCTGTGAGCTCCATGGCCGTCTCATCTCGGCTGGGCATCTCTTCTGCAGGGGGACTCGCATACGCAGTAGCGTCATTCTCTGAAATGCTTTCTACATCCATGGAGGTGCTATTCATCGTTGTAAAGTCAGTCAGATTTGGTGAAGGCGAGTGATGGCGAGAGCTTTCCTCCTCAGGCTCTGATATAACACTTCCTCCTTTCACCTGAGTGGCGTCTACTTGCTTTTTTCCGAAATACTGCGATATACAGCGCATGTCTTTGGCTGATTCTGCTAGTTTCTGCTGCTTCTTAGTGAGTTTTTTACTTGGGCTGCTCAGGGAGGAAGTGGAGTTGGTATTGGCTTTGATGAGGGACGTGCCGGCGGGAGTTGTTTTACTGCTTTTCATCTGGGTTTTTCCTGTTTCCTCCTCCTCTTCCTCACAGGCAGGGTCTCCGGGTGTTTTGTCCGTGGTGAGAGTCTCCTTCTTAGAGTTCAGAAGATCTCCAGCTGTCTGAAACAGGCTGGACGATCCACGAAATCCAGCGCCTACACGCTTCCTCTTCAGCTAGAATGTGAAGGACAAGACGATGACTATTTCATCATGTTTCTGCTTTTATTGTGGATAAACTTCAATTTCTGTTTTTATGGTCCAACTGAATCCCAGTGAACAAAAACAAAGACCCACCCTGCCATTATTTCAAACTGAATAACTTGTTTTAGTTGGAATGATATTGTATTACGGAAGGTAAATGTGTTGTGAATGCAGACATGGTTAGTTAAAGTGGTAAAGGAATAGTTCACTTTCAAATAAAATTTCCTGATAATTTACTCACCCCTATGTCATCCAAGATGTCCATGTCCTTCTTTCTTCAGTCGAAAAGAAATTAAGGTTTTTAATGAAAACATTCCAGGATTTTTCTCCTTATAGTGGACTTCAATGGTCTCCAAACGGTTGAAGGTCAAAATTACAGTTTCAGTGCAGCTTCAAAGGGCTTTAAACGATACCAGACGAGGAATAAGGGTCTAATCTAGAGAAACGATCTGTCATTTTCTAAAAAAAAAAAAAAAAAAAAATCTAAATATATATGCTTTATAGGCACAAATGATCGCATCACAAGTGCTTCCACCAGAACGCAATTCCGTATTCTTCAAAAAGCTTACACTGAATGTCCTACACCTTCCCTAATTAACTTACGGAAAAAACGTAACTGGTGCCGCGTTCGTTCCGTAGAAGTCCACTATAAGGAGAAAAATCCTGGAATGTTTTCATCAAAAACCTTAATTTCTTTTCGACTGAAGAAAGAAGGACATGGACATCTTGGATGACATGGGGGGTGAGTAAATTATCAGGACATTTTTATTTGAAAGTGAACTAATCCTTTAACACTTTACAGTAAGTTGCCATTTGTTGACATTAATGAATTATTTAAATAACATGAACTAACTTCTAGCACATTTATTAATCTTAAATGTTAATTTCAACTATTAAAATCAAAAGTTGACTAAGTTAACTAATGTTAACAAAGATTAATAAATACTATATCAAATGTGTAGTTAATCTCAGTCAATGCATCAACTAACGTTAAATAATGGAATCTTATTGTAAAGTGTTACCCTTAAAGTTTTGTTAGTAAGTTAGTTTACTTTGTTAAACAAAAATAACCTCATAGTTTGAAGTTTAGGCCTGCTTTCAATTATCCTGTAATGCTGAATGGTTATAATAACTTTATCATTTTAATCAGTATCAGTGATACTGGCCTTCATTCTTAGTACTTAGTAAAAGGATATCATTAAACAAATTGTTATGGTTATGTTGTCTTTTATTTTGAAATTCTATTCCATTTCCTTTAGTTCCTGTTTCCCTGCTGTGTTTAGTTTCGGTTTCCTTGGTTTTATACATGCTAGTTTCCATGACAGAGTTCAAGATAAATCTTTTCATTACTACTGGAGCTGACAGTTTGCAAAGTTTCAAATGATTATTAAACAGCACGCACAAACTATACAAAAGCGGCAGCCATTCCAGCGCACTCAATGTCGGAATTCACTCACTCGTATTCATTCACTCCTTTACGTGGACTATATTAGTGGAAAAATGTAGGGAATAGTGAATGAGGGTATAGGGGGCGATTTCGAACACAGCTCCTGCTTGGTTACGTCCTTTTGTCGGTTATCGTCGTTGTTTAATGTGTAGATAGTTACTCCTGGTATTCTCATGTGTATTTCTCTTTATGTATTAAAGACTTTAATGTTAGTATCTCTGTCAAGTGTGTTGGGATATCACCGCATGGTGACACAAATATTTAAAATATTGTTTCTACATTAATTTGGAGATTCAAAATAAATTTATCATTACAAGTTTATAATGTTAGGTGCGATTAATCGCAAGTAATTACAAAAATCTGTGTGTGATTAATTAGTACATTTTTTTCAAATATAAACACACTTTTAAATATGCATTTGCATCTGTCTGTAAAGACAAACTTCAACTGGCTTACTGAGTAGACTTGAGAGGCTGAAGTGAAGCCGCCCAGATGTTCAGGTTGAGATGATGAAGAGCAGGTCGCCGACGCTTCAGTAGATTCACACTGTTTCTCCTCATGAACACTTGCACTTTTCTTCATCTCTGACACCTGGAGAGGGTTATATGTGAATTCCTATTGTAACATGTCACTACATTAAAGACAATTTGCTTTAAATTAGATGAGTTTACAATGCAGTGAAGCATCATTAGCACTCACTCTCTTGAGGACCGCAGCCTTGTACAGGTTTGCAGATTTACTGGCCTTGAAGATCTCGTGCTCTATTTCTACAGCCTGATCAAGAGCCTCGCCGCTACATGAGGAGAAAACAGCAGTCAAGGAGATAACATAAATTACAATAAATATTACAGATGACACTAAATATTAATATTTTTGCATATAATTGTTGATTGACAAAAACCCACAACAACGGGCAAAAATGAGACGTACTGCATCTCAGGAGGATACTGAAATACAAAGACATCTATCTTTAAAACACTGATGGTGCATTCATGACATCTGCATTACCTGTGTGAAAGCTCTGCTGCCCCCCTGTGGCTGGTCAGACACTCCTGCAGCAGAGACAGGCAGTGCTCTCTGCTCTAAAACACACACAGAACATCAAACAGTTGAACATGTCAAGGTTTGAGACACCGTTTAGGCCTGCAGTGCACATTTGTGCCAGTAGAGGGCAGCACTCCTAATCTCTCACTGTCATTTGCAGAGCAAAGAACGCTGGGAAACTCATGATGACAAAGCACAGATTTACACCCATTTATCTTGACTGGATGGCACACAGTGTTGCATATTGCTTTTTCTATGGATGATTAAATTAACTAATATTAAAAAATGTAGCAATAAAAAGAGAGCACTACATGACTAATATTAATGGTCGACCGATATAGATTTTTCAATGACGGATGATGATGCTGATATCTAGAGAACAGGGTGATGATACAGATGTTTTGTTTAGAGATGTCAGATGTGCACAAAATTACTGAACCATTGACATATATTTCCATCATCATAACTTGTGTATGGCTGCATACATAAGTCTATCTGTCTGTCTGTCATTTCAAGTGAAACAGTTTTCAGGAAGTGGTGTTTACACCTTCACTGTGAGTCTGGGGATCCTCTGACTGGCAGCATCCTTCAACACGCAGTCATCATCTGAGAAAACACCAACAACGTGATGCTTTACACTGACACTCTCTCAAATTCATTGAATAATAATAATAAAAAAAAACCTTCCTCAAAATGTCCTGAGCATGAAAAATTACACATGTAACAACTCTGGCACTGACCTGGTGGAACAAACGTTTCTTTTGCCATATCTGAACCCTATAAACAAGAAAACAAAAGAGAAGTTGATGACATTTTCATTGGGTTAGCATGCTTAAACCTCTTTATTTTCCTCTCAATAACCATTGTTTCCACCCAAACATCAAAGTTACCTTTAGTACTCAACAAATCATAAAATAAAAATCATAATAAATGACTAGATTTGTATAGTGGTGATTGGTCACTGCCTGTGCAAAACTCACTGCATATTTAATACGACACAGAACTTGTTTCAAAAAAGTAAATGATTTCATGTTCTCCAAAGGAGAAACAATGAAGATCATGCAGAACTCCCTTCAGTACAGTTGCAGTTTGCTCAACTTTATGGGGGAGGCCTCCAACACACAGCTGGAAAACAGATGTGGAGGAGAGAAAGAGAGAGAGAGAGGAATGTTCTGGCACAGACTCAGACTGAGAGGGTGAAGCGAAGACATTGTTTCTCATGTCAGTGTATCATATTATCATTACTGTATGGTAAAAAAAAAAAAAAAAAAATCCAATTCTATAATGTGAAAAATACATAATTTAAAAGATAATGTTTTCATACGTCATGTTAGTATTTTACTTCCCAAAACTTTAGAATTTTAGTGTATATCAGTATTTACTGAGAATGAAATGAGAATTGCTACTGAGAATACTAGGAGTTTCAAAAACCCTGCACAAAAAAAAAAAAAAAAAGACAAAAACAAATAAATAATAAATAAATAACTGGACTCATAACTATGTCTTAAGCGACGCAATAAGATTCCAGCGACAAGCATTTTTTGTCAATGCTGAAACCAAAATGACACAAACTATTACAGCCAATAGACTTTGTATTGTTTTTACTTCCATGACAATCTCTTCCAACTCTTTATAGTTTTTACTGTCAAACTTCAGATATATAATATTCAATGTTTTTCAACTTCCTCAATCTTCCATGTTTGGTAATGACATTTTTCAGGATGAAATCTGACCTAGAGAAGTTTTCAAGAGATTCGCTGATTCTCCTTTTGCTAGTGTGTCTGCTGGCCATGTGCTCACCTTTCTCAGGTTCATCTGCTTCTTGAACAGACTTCCGAACTCTTTCTTTCTCTTCTCAGAGTCATCTTCCTCACTGCCCCATTCCTCATCATATCTGAACACACACATATACAGAAGAGCTCTCAGTCTCCACAGACTAAAAGCCCTGACTCATACTGCTGCTTAAGTAACAGGTCAGCTGACCTCTCAAACCCATAACCCTTCCTGCCTCCGGCGTAGAGTTCAGGATCGAAGCCGAACGGTCCCCTGGGCTCTGCACTCTGGGCCGGGCCAGTTCTGGTGCTGAGGGCGGCTGCTCTCGCCAGCTGAGCGCGGACCAGTTTGGGGTCACGGCAGTAGTCACACGCCCCGGCGCAGTTGGGCTTCTGATTGCCAAAAAACTGTGAGATGGTGGCATGTCTGCACCTGGAAATGGAGAATGATGGAACGATTAAAAGGAACTAAATTTTATATTATATATATATATATATATATATATAGTGAAAATTTTTTCTGAATGAAAATGCAATTTCACTTTTTGACAGTAGCAGAGTGGCGCTTATGGAACAGCAGAAATATAGCGGTTACCCTGGTAAACCCTGTACAACACAGCTGAATTGGATAGTACTGTGTGCATCACTGAGTTTATTGAGAGACAGACAAACAGAAATACTAATAAACAATATTTTAGCACTGTTTCACTATGGTTGACGCACTGAACAGCCATACTGGATTCTGAAGTCGGGGGTGTTGCAGTTCCCGGAGTTTACCAGTTGCAACTCTGACTTGAGGGGACGTTTCAGACTTTCAGTTAAAAATTTCCACTGGGAGCTAGGAATTTCCCACTTCTGAGGACAAATGGAATGCACCATAAGCAGTCGCTTGGCATAAATGTGCAGTATTCATTGACTGCAAACTGCTCTGAAACTATGAGCCTGTAGAACCACAACAGTGCAGCGTTTTTACATGCAGCGCTCACAATTAAATCATCACCTTTTGAAGTTTAATCCATATCGCAATTCCTGTTTTACTGTCCCATAATTTAAGACCTCTTAAAATGATAATTAAGATTTTTCCTATACCATTTTAAATATTCAAGACTTTTTATGGCCTTAAATTTGATAAAACTGAATTTAAGACTTTTTAAGGACCTGCAGAGACCCTGGTGAAACACAAAAGATGTTAAGATGCAGTCACATTAATAATTTCTCAGCAAAATTTCACTTGCGAAATCTGGTCATTTCAATAGTCAAAGTTTCCCATGCAGATTTTGCTCGTATTGAAGTTGGTCATATGAATACGCTGCATTGACCAACAGAAAGTTGCTTGGTTTGAAAGTGACTGTGTGAGCAGTGTATCACTACACTATTGATAATAGACCTTTTTTTCCCCCACAAAATAGAATGTGTAAGCATAATTTTTATTTCAATGAAGTTTGAGCACCATTAAAAGCCAACAGGCTCTTTCTGACTGACTGAAAGTGTTTGACACACACTCAAGGATCTCAGTGAGAATACAATGAGCTCAAGCAAGGCTAAAGAGACACTCAGGAACTTTATCTGCTGATGTTGCGGTTGAATAGTACTAATTTTTGAAAAACCACTTTGTACTGTCAGGTCCCCCTCCCCTACTACAGGCAACTGTCAACTGTTCAACATGCTCACTCAGCCAAAAAGCCCCCGACAGGGTCACATTGCAAAAACTGGGTTGGCTGAGGTCAACGACTGCCTGCCGTTGGCTGATTAAGGGTTTGGTGTGTCAGAGCTTTTAGACAAAACATCCCTGCTGGTCACTGTATGATTTCACTGTATGGAAAACTGTCTCCTTTTGTGTTCCATGTCAGAAAGAATGTCAGTTGAGTAAATGATAACTTCTGTTCAATACTTTTTTGGGGGTGAACTACCCTTTGAATGAAGAACAGAGGGTGTTTTCTGCAAGTATAACGGCTTGTGGGCACTGCAGACACACTACTCTAAAAAAGAGACGTGCACTTCTCACTTCTGGGTTTCAGGTTTCACAGTCTGAAATAGCTGGTAGAGGCACAGAGACAGGCAGAAATCCCTCCCAAAACACATTTACATGGTCTGTCACACAAAGACCCTCTGTGCCAACACTGAGTGTACACTACAACTCATACTGACCACGTTTTTCCCATTAGTGATTTCCTCTTAAGGCACGTACAGAGCAATGTTTTCCTCCTTTCTGAATATAGACACTAGATGTCTGAAGGCATATGCAACTTTTATGGTAAACCATTTTTTTTAAGTGTGTTGCTTCACGTTCACACTTATAAGGTGTGAAATTTTCCTCAGCTGTCTGACAGAGAGAGCAAATAAACTAACTAAATAAACTGAATCTGGATCATCTGGCCAAAATCGAATAGATTGTGTTTTTTTAGGTGACGCTGTTACAGTGCAATTACACAAATAATAATAATTAACTACAAGTACTTACCATATAATTAGGGTTAGGATTTAGTTTAGGGTAAGTTGCTTGTACATATGCATAATTTACAGTTATTACTATAGTAAGTACATGTAAGATGTGTAACAGGGAAACTGTAAAATAAAGTATTTTTTTTGCATTGTATCAGTATTTTCATGACGATAAGGCACATTACACCCAATTCTCCATGAAAATAAAATATATTAATCTAATAATATATCCACGACATATTATTTCAGTCGTAAAGAATTTTCGTCTCAAATTTATGCTGATTTAAATCAAAAAAATAAAAAAATTAAAATAGTTTTTTTTAGTTTTGATTGTGCGGTGACATTGAAAAAAAACAAAAACAAAACAAAAAAAAAAACTCTGGTGCTCTTCAGTCATTTTTGACCGAATTTTTTTTTATTATTTATTTATTTATTTTTTACTTTATCGGAATGGTACGAAACTTGGTAAAGGTTTTGGCACTTGCTATGTGAACACACACACACACAAAAAAAAAAAAAAAAAAAAAAAAATCATGGACATGATTTGAAAAGGTTAAATGGTCCTGAAAGAAATAGTCACACTTGTGCTCCTCGCGGTCAAAAATGACGGTATTGGAAATGAATGGGAAGCCAATTTCATCTAGTGGAAATGTTTGGTACTGCGCCCAAACAAAATCTTACTGAAAGCTCATTTTTTGAGATATCAACCTCAAATTTGGAAAACAACTTGTTTAGTTTCATGGCTTTGATTTTCTTGCAGTTTAAGAGTAAAACACGATTTGGAAAATAGGGCTGCACAATTTATCGCAATTTTATCGCACGTGATTTGGCAAAGGCTGCGATTATTTAATGCGCAGCTTGTCAGAGCTGTACGGCTCTGTGATCAGTAGTAAATGCTTCTCCATCTGAAAGCCAGAGGGAGCTCTCGCGCAGAAACTGCTAATATGCCCTGCTGCCGAAGTAGAACACGTGTCATTCCAGGAAATCCCATACTATCGCTGTAGCTGAATAAAGACTGAAACGTTTTGATTGATTAAACATGACTAATAAACACACAACTGCCTTATTCTATGTAAAAAGCCACATCATCTCACAGAAGGATGCTCAACTGTCTTTACGAAGTGAGTTTGGAGTAAAAACATTATTAAATTTTGTCTTTTGTTGGACAAGATGTTAATAAATGCTTCTCATGTCTGGAAAGATGTTTGACGCGTGTTGCTTTTTCAAATGCACATTATAAGCGATTCAAACTCGCAGTGCTTTCAGATGGATTAACATTTGGAGCCAAAGTTCATTGACAAGCCACGCATAAAAAAAATAAAATAAAATAAAATAATCGCAGCTTTGCAATTTCATAACCGCACTAAGCCAAATCGTTTAAGCGCGATTTCAATGTTTTTTTTTTTACCTAATCGTCCGATTAATCGTGCAGCCTTATTGGAAAATATATATTTTAAAAAGTTGAAAATAGTATTTTTGTGCATTTTTTCAAAGCAATAATCTGCCGAGTATCATCTTTAAAAGGAGACCAAACTGAAGTCTGTGCTCCAAAGCGTTCAAGATTTACGACAGTTTAAGTTGGAAATTTCATTTTCTGGTCTATGCTCAAAAAGTGAATAAATGGATTATAACTACTGCATAAATATAATATAGTACCATAAAATCCCCTAAAAATACGAAATATTAAATAAACATTATCGAAGTAAAATATAGTACATTCATTTCATTCAATAAAAAATTAAAGAAAAATAAAAAATGTGTTTTTTGACCTCCACACAAGGAGCACCAGAGGGTTAACAACATATTATACAAGATATATTGATGTGTGATATTTAAAAACAAATGACCTACTTTTTAGGGAATTTGTTTTCCCAAATCCAGTCGGGAAAACCACACACACACACATTCTTCAGCAGTATTACTGCTGTAACACAAAACAGTCACTTTCTAAAGCACTTCAAGACTTTGTTTAACAAAAGGAAGAGTAAAAACTGTTTCCACGGTGATTTGAGGGGAGGAGAAAAGACGGGGCCAGACAAAAAGGGGGTGGGGATGGATGTGGTAAACAGAGAGATCCAGACTGCCAGAACACTACACACCCAGCCTAAAAGACTCGTTATACTGGAAAACTCAAACACCGCAGGCCAAACACAGTATGAGTGTACAACTGAGAGAAACTTATCAGCTCACAACAACTGTGTGACGGGACAGAGCGCACTAACGGACGGCCAAAATTAGACACAGGTCCATATATACGAGGAGAGCTACAGGGGACGTTAACTACAAACTGGAACAAAGGTGAGAGCAGAAAAATATCTGTGTGTGTTTGCAGTGTAGATGTCCTTCAGTGACTGTGAGCTTTCAAATAAAGACTTGGTCAGCAGATCTCAGTTTGAGCATCTACAACTTCCAAAAACATGAGAGACTTTTACAAGAAGAAATGGAGGGGAAACATGAATCTGCACACAAAGTGCACGTTGAGTTGTATTAGAATAAATATGTGGCATTATTTTAAAGATATATACAAGTAATGCTGGGATATATATATATATCCAGTCATTTTGCTAGAAATATTAAATTTAGCAAAATTGTAAATAATGCGATGATTTTAATGCACTTTTTATTAAGTCATTACATACACTTTCTGAAAAACTCAACTATTTCTCAATCCGCCACTGACTAACAATTCATAGGAATAGCGACTGATTCATTTCCAACAATTAATGTGTCATGATAGTTAATATTATAGTCTATGGTCATTGTTTGTTCATGTTAGTTCAGGTCCATTAAATAATAATATTTACAGATACAACTTTTGATTTTAATAATGTATTCTTGAAATTAACATTAAGTCTAATAAATGCTTTGGAAGTATTAATGTTAATGTAGTTAACTAATGTTAACAAATGGAGCCTTATTGTAAAGTGTTAGCAAAATATTGCTGTTATATAACTACGCATTGTTATATAGGAGCATATAAATAAAAACTGTTCAATGCCATTCTTCATTGATCAGTGTGGAGAACATGTCTTTGATTTTACTGTATTTCTCCTCTAACAAATTCCAAGCCAAAACATTTACTAAAATGATGACTGTTAGTTTATAACCCTAAAATTATTACACTTGATATATTGCCAAAACGTAATGACACTTTGAGCTTGTGAAATATTAATGGATCATGTTAAGGTGATTCCCATGAACTTGAGGAGAAATTACTAAATAAAACCAGCAAAACACCAGCTGATTCACAGATATTGAGCAGAAATGAAGACAAGTGAAAGTCTTGCAATTGTCCTATTTTGTTGTCTAATATGAAGTGTCACATATAATATTACAAATTAATTAGTTAATTCACAAACTCACAGTTTACAAAAGATCCACAGTTTACTAAAATACACACTGTGTATAACACTTTACTGGCATATTAAAAGCGATAATGGCTGCGTCTGAAATCGCATACTCTCGAGTACGTACTTCATTTGAATGCAATTTGCCAGCACTAAAAAAGTATGTAATATATAGTATGAATGTGAGTAGTATGAATGTAATCCAGACTAGGGCTGGGCGATATGGCCAAAAAGTCATATCTCTGTATTTTTTGGCTAAATGGCAATATACGGTATATATCTCGGTATTTTCTACATTACATTATTTTCTACATCTACATAAAAAGGAGAAAGTTACTTTACATTCTAACATTGTAACATTACAATCTAAAAATAAAAATAATGCTTTTTTTAAAGCAGAAGTTAAATTCACTACACTAAAAATTAAAATAAAAACGAAAGTACAGACTAATTAGCTATATATTTATATATTAGCCTAAATATATATAGTTACTGCTATCATAAAAATACACTTACTTGTAGGTTTAAAATTCTACATATGGTACATTTATTGTTCAACAACAAACATTTTATCAAAATGTATATTTTAGTCATAATTATGGCGATCCTATTCTATTGAGCTGCGTCTGTTTGGCGCGAATGCGCGCGGCGGCGCTCGTTCACGGAAGTCTATGAAGTTTAGAGGCGAATGAGATTCGCTAGCAGAAGGTTCGTCCACTCCTGACAGCAAAACGGAAATATTTGTATGACTTTCTAACATTTACAGATGGAGAATATACCTGTGAAATGTAAGTTATGCGCTTAGGAAAACACCACATCACAAAAATCATTAAACAGCGCAAGTGTCAGTCAGCACATGAATCTGTCAGAGCCGCTTTAAACGACACGTGTTACCTATATCTTAATATTACGAGTTATTTTTAAAGCCCTTAATATTAAACATGTCTCATGTTTAGGCCAAATTGTGTTATGCATTTCTCCCACAGCAGCACTCTACGACATCCACCGCTATTTTTCAGATGCGCTCGTTTAAAACTACTGTATATCGATATAAACGGTATCGCCTCATTCCATATCGTATATTAAAAATATATCGGTATATCGTACAAACTCGATATACCGCCCAGCCCTAATCCAGACATACTACAATTCGGCATGTTGCCCTTATCATGTGACCCACCAGCGTCAGTTACGTCGCTTCACTGCCATTCACAAATCCTTTCGTACGCACACTTCAGAATCTCACCCATCATCTGGGTACTTTTATGAATTCTGACACACTTCTTTTGTCTTTCGTCCCTATATTGTAGGGAAGTATGCGATTTTGGACGCAGACAATGTCAATAAATAATATTTTTGAGTTTTTCATAATACAGCTATGTCATAATTATTCAATATTATTGTTTTTAAATCTTCATCATGCGTAGGGTACAAATTTGGAATTTTGGGGGTTAAATCATTTTGCATATGGATGTTTAGCATCAATTAGTTTTTTTTCTCTCATTTGAACTCAGGCCCCGTTTACACTAGTGCTTTTTTGTTTTAAAAGGGTATTTTAAAATGAAAATGATCTTCGTCTACACTGGCGTTTCCACCGCATCTACACTACACGCACGTCACATGACTGTTCATGCACACTGGGCATGCGCGTACAAGTGTAAATAGTTGCCTCTTGCGCATGTAGGCAGCTGCAGTGTTAAAAAAATGCAGAGTTTAACTGCACAATGGCTGCTAAAAATTACAACAAAGCCAGCAAAGATTGCAGTTCCACGTTATTGTTTACACGGTCATCAAGGATACGCAGAGCGAACGTGGGTAGCCACGCCATCGTTTTCATAAGTCTCCGTTTTGTTCTGTTTATACTGAAACACAACCCCGGCGTTTTCAAACTAAAACATGGTCTGCAGCGTTTTCGAAAGTCTTTGTTTTCAAGGTTCGAAAATGCCGGCATAACCAAATGCGCTTTAAAACTAAAATGCCCTAGTGTAAATGTGGCCTGAGTAACTCAACTCATTCTCAGACTGTGATGTTGTATAGAATTAGAATCAGGTATAATTCTACAAGGAATAGAATTATAACACTAACAGAATAACATCAGAGTGGCCTGATGACTTTTAGTGATGTCAGGCATTCATACTAGATACATTTAAAAATAACTTAACCGAGGAAACAGTACTGAAATGCGGGAATAAAGAGGAAATCAACAGTGAGGAATGATTCTTTCATCAGTAGAGTTAGTTTTATACAGCGATGGCACACCCACAGTGTCTCTCTTGTGGAAACACCCACACCACAGCAGAAATTTAATGACTAGCTCAACTAGCAGGTTCTGTTTTTTTCTTTTTTTTCTTTTCTAATTTTATCAGATTCTTCAGCAAAACCAAACAGGAAACCTGTACGGCCTCAGTGCCGAACTACTGCCACTTATTTGACTAACAACGCTTTTCTAATTTTATCAGATTCTTCAGCAAAACCACACAGGAAACCTGCACGGGTTCAGTGCCGAACTACTGCCACTTATTTGACTAATAACTGAAAACACCAACAGGACAAATTATTGTAACAATTATAGTTCTCATATGCTTATAACAGTAAATCAGCCAATTGTCAATTCAGGGTTTGCATGATGCAAAATCTATCAAGTAACAAAACATGAGTCCAACCTGCTTTTCCCATAGATCAGAGTCTTTTTGACTCCAAGACCCCCAAATGTCCACAGCAAGAGTTGTACTTTTGTGATAAATTATTTTAATCTAATGTATGGACACTCCTTGTTTCTGTAAAATAAAAAAGAAACTGGGGGCCGTTTACACTACACTGTTTTCAAGTAAAAACTGAAAACTTTGTATTCATTTTGGCCGTTCATTTACACGACAACAGTGTTTTGGGGGCCTGAAAATGCAAACTTTTGAAAACGGGATTCAAAGTGCAAGTTTTTGAAAACGATACCGTTATAGTCTCCGTGTAAACAACAAAAATGTGAGTTTGTGAAAACGGTGACGTAATGCGCATGCGTATAACTTGTTCAGTAGTGTTTCTTTGCAAAGTGACATTGCCACCTACTGGCCTGGAGTGAATAACACAGCGATTTTAGTCGTTTTCACGGATTCGTGAGATTGAGGATCATTTTGACAACGTTGTCGTCTGTGCATGAAAAACGCAAAGAAAAAACTTTGTTTTTAGTATAATTGTCGTGTAAACATTCCCTAAAATAGTTATAATTACAATTAAAATAATAAAATTTGTTAAAGGAGAGGGGAATTAAAAAGATATTTACTTTTTAAAACTTATTTTAAAGCTAGTTTTGTCTTATTTTAAGTCATTTTGAGGCCCGACACCCTGCTATAAATCCAGGATGTACTATTCGATTTCAGATCGTATAATCATATAACAATCAATATAATTATATATTCAGTTTTCCTGTGTGAAGAGTCTGACTGCTAAACTGTACACTGTAATTAAAAAAAAATCCTATTGTCTTTACAGAAAAAAAGAAAAAAAATTATGGTTGCCATAATTTTTATGCAAAAATATACAGTAAAAATGTAAACAACTTTTACAGTTTAAATCTGTTGTTATTTAAAAACAAACAAACAACAACAACAGCACTTTTCAGCTGAATTAGCAAGTCTACACATTACGGCTTTCCACTTTAAATTATAAGGTAATTTGTCCTTGTATATTTACAAAAGTGGTACATTTATCAGTATTTTACTGTGAGATTACATGAAATGTAAGGTTAGATCTATTACAGTTTTTCCCCATATATAGTATGGGAAGTTACTGTTAACCAATTAATCGGTTTTTACCATCACATTTTGTCTTTTACAATTTAAATTGCAATAATTTTTTACAGTGTACAAAGGGTCGAGTCAGCACTATTTCTTTGCACTTGTATTTAGGTCAGAATGAGCACTTCAGAGGATATGAAGGGAATTCTCCAGAACGTCTGGACCAAACTGCAGGCACTTCCTCAGGAGCACCCACTTACGCAGACGGCCTTCCTCATCATCCTGCTGTTCTTCTGTAAGCACAGCCTTCTTTCTGCACTACGCTGTTATTACATCTCTGCACTCTGGCCGCATCTCATGTAATTTTGGAAGAGGGTTTATTTGAACACAAGGCGGAGAGGCTATAAGAGGCTCTACTGTGATTAAAGGCTTCCACCAAGCGCACATCCATATTTATCTTGCTATTTTAGTGAACACACGGCACTTAAACTGACTTTAAAAACTCTTAAGCTAAGTAATTGACTGTAATTGTGGGACTGTAACTGTTTAAGTTTCAGGTTTCTGACATCAGAAATCCAAAGATTCGAGTCGTTCTCCAGCTTGGTTTTCATAAATGCATTTCTTTGACTGCAAAAGAAGTTTTAAGTTTTCAAAGTTACAGTTTCATAGTCACCCTGACAGCCCTTTAGCTCATGACATATCATGAAAATCTGACTTTTCCCGTGTTTAGGTACTATAATCGGGTCCCCAGTAATCTACCAACCGAGAAAACTTGAAAAAACACAACCCAATACATTTATTTTGGCAAGCCTTTCTTTGAAAGCATATGAAAAAACAAGCTGCTCAGATTTTACCGTAGGAAGGGCAATTTAAAATAATATTACTACCGCCATTTTGTTTTTGCAAGCGAAAATGGTGTACCAGTTCGAGCAAAGCATGCTAACTGTTTAGAGTCTCGTTAGCTTGGATAGCCTGCAAGTTGACCCTGGCATGCTTGATTGCTAAAAAAGAAGCATTTCTGTCCGAGCGATATTTTGGAAAAATATTAGACTATTCACAGCATTTGATAACAATCATACACGTTAGCCTGGTGTGTATGACTCTGTTTGGCAAACAGGTATAGTATGTATAGTCGGCGTCCATACGGGTTTTGCACAAAAGAACAACATGACGGCACATGCTAGTCGATGAGTTGAATCAACTCCACAGCAACTACATAAATTTATCCACTAACCATTCAGAAATGTCCAGTTGCATTCTAAAAGTTGTAACTTCTTCCTGAGTCTCTCCATCAGTGTCCGACTCCAGTTTGAACAATGTAAGGCTGAACACCTTTACTGACAATCCTCATTTTAGCTGCATGAGATTCTCCAGCTTTGTTGTTGTTGAGCAACCGAAGCGCGAGCTGTTAAAGCTCCACCCTCTTCTGGAAAGCGGGCCGGGAGCAGCAGCTCATTTGCATTTAAAGGGACACACACAAACACGGCGTGTTTTTGCTCACACCCAAATAGGGGCAAATTTGACAAGCTTTAATAAATCTGTGGGGTATTTTGAGCTGAAACTTTACAGACACATTCTGAGGACACCAGAGACTTATATACCATCTTGTGAAAAGTGGCATAATAGGTCCCCTTTAAGTTAGTTTGGGTTGAAAACAGTTAGGGCTCTTCACACTTGAAATCTCCACACTTCACACTTATTCTAAACCACAGGGTTAACAATTAATCCTGGGTATTTGTAAGCTACTGTTTCACACTGTGAATTCCTAAACCTTGGGTTAACGTCCTTATTTGCATATTTGCAGTGTCGGTGTCACTGATTGGACATATGCTCCATGCAACCGGTTTACATAAAGGCCCTCTAGTATTGCACATCCTCATATTATATATTGCCATAGCTTACTATCAGCTTTATACTGAATGGAGTTCTTAGATAAAGGTAAGAATTAAGAATCTCTTTTTCACTTCAGTTGTCGCGTTTTCTGTCGCCTACATTTTTCCCCTCCAACTACTGTTTATACAGCGTGCGGCGATTCCATGACTGTCCAAAGCATGCGAAAATGTGGAACGCTATTAGTTGTCGGCTTCTAAGTATCTAGTCAAAACATCCCAACACTGCATCATTTCACACTGTACAAGTTTGGCACCAAAACATGGTGGCACCCCACAAAAGCAGTGCTAACCCCGCTCTAGGTTTTCATAATCCCGCTTCAAAATTACAAGTGTTAAATGCTTCTTTACATCGGGGTTAAAAATGGTGTTTTAGAACAACAATAACAAGAGGTTAAGCGCAGTGTGAAAAGCCCTTTTAATTACGACATGTGACTAACTCTCCATGTTTTATTCTTCTTCCAGTGACATTCATCGCTCTGGTTGTGACTGGATGTGTTTACGGCTGCTGTGGCTGCTGCACTGCAGGGTCCAGAAACAAAGTCTCTGCCGTTTGAAACATGACAACGAGGAAGAAGATACCAACAGACCAAAATATGCCAAAATAGAATTTGGTGGTGTTTGTTAGTTTTGTTTGTGACTGCTGTGATGCCACATATTACAGAGATAAAATTCAGCCAAAGAAAGTGTAAACTGTAAACTGAATGAACACACAACACACATCAGCTACAGTCATGAAGCAAATCTTCAAATGCAGAAACAAGCATCTGGCTGAGACATATGGTCCCCCCTTAATTATGGATGCCACAAATAAACACTAAATTCCCAACCTCTTTCATCATAGGAATGCAACATGCTGTAGGCGAACCATTATGAAACCAGTGCCAAAGGCTGCCCTCTGCTGTTTGATTGCAAAACTGCAGTAACTTCGAGCAGGGACGAAGAAACAAGAAGGGGACGGTTTAGACCTCTCAGGTGCACTGCCATTCAAAAGTGTGGGGTCAGTAAGATATTTTTTAAAGAAATTCATATTTTCATTTAGATTAAAAGTGTCAGTAAAGACATTTAATGTTTTCAACATTGATAAATCATAAAAGTTTCTTGAGCAGCAAACCAATGATTTCTGAAGGATCATGTGACACTGAAGACTGGAGTAATGATATTGAAAATTCAGCTTTGATCACAGAAATAAATTGCATTTTACAATATATTCTAACACAAAACAGCTATTTTAAATTGTAATAATATTTCACAATATTACGGTTTTTACTTGATCAAATAAACGCAGCCTTAGTGAGCAGAAGAGACTTATTTTAAAAACGTGAAAAATACTTCACCAACCCCAAACTTTTGAAGGATAGTATCTGATATTCAAAAAAATGCATGTAGACCTAATACTACCATCATGTTGTATTAAGATGTGATATACAGAGGAAAATAGAGCTGAAACGCTGGAGAAATAAAATGTAAATAATCAAATATGCAAAAACTAAAACTTGTGTATTTTTATATTGATTCAAATTAAATGTTTTCTAAGGATATAACGTGACAAAATATTCATGCATGTTTCTTTTTGTTTTTGAAGCATACTATTCTGTTTTATTAAACATATATCATACCTTCAATCCAGAATATCAGTTGTCTGTGTTTGAACTCACCCTTCTTGCTCACAAAAAGCAACCATGGCCTCGAAGTCCAGAATGGGCGCCTTGTCCTGCTCTTTCTCTGATCCTCGCTTCTCCTGAATTCAAAACATGCTGTGTGTCAGACACAATGAATGTGTACTTATAACTGCTCAGAAGTGTGAAGACAT
The DNA here is from genome assembly GCF_019924925.1 of Ctenopharyngodon idella. Taxonomy (NCBI): domain Eukaryota; kingdom Metazoa; phylum Chordata; class Actinopteri; order Cypriniformes; family Xenocyprididae; genus Ctenopharyngodon; species Ctenopharyngodon idella. Next base: position 43,487,159 of record NC_067222.1, on the reverse strand, counting down.
CCAGATCGGATGTCGCTGCCGACCTGTTTGCGTGTGATTTCTTTGCGGATGAGGAAGTTGAGCTGGTCTCTATCTTTGGGTGAGTAGTATATTCTGCAGGACGACGGCAGTCCGTCACGTCCAGCTCGTCCTGACTCCTGATAGTAACTGGCCAAAGATTTCGCCAGATTCCAGTGAACGACAAACCTGAAAACATACAGACACTTACACAAAACATCAAACACAGTAAAACACAGATGCGGACAAATGAGCTTGTCTGATATGTCTACAGATTCATTAACCCTCTGGTGCTCTTTGGGTTTTTTTGACCGAAAAATTATAAGCTGTTTTTTTTTTTTTTTTACTTCATTGAAATGGTACAAAACCATTGCCAAGTTTTGGAACTTGCTATGTGAACACACACACACACACACACACAAAAAAAAGGTTAAATGTAACGGAAAAAGTAACAGCATTGGAAACAATCTCTGGTCTTACTGTTTATATGACAGGGTCATTGAATCATTGACTCACTAGATTCGTTTGAAAAGGCAGATTAATTCATAAACGAAACAACTGTGTTTGCTCGGAGATGCGCAGTGGTTAAGTTTGTTTGGAACTATTTTCGTTGACAAAATAGGAACAGATATTGTCAGATTTTGCTCTAAAATGCAAGTCACTCACTTAATATTAACTTCATGTTTATTGAATTGTTGTATAAAAGCAATATTACATGTGCAAACTCCCTTTATAATCGTTAACAAAGCTGTCACTCGTCTCAGTTCATCGCAATCTCACAAACTTCTGTTATAATTAATGAAACTGTCTATACAGCTCAATTCATCTTTTATTTACATCGTGTCTGTACTTTGTTTGAACAAACTCCAGCGTTTTGAGCGGTCTAACTTAAACCCCTCTGATTGGCCATTGTGTTAAAGAAATCATCAGATATGTCTGCGATTGATTTCTGAAGGATCATGTGACACTGAAGACTGGAGTAATGATGCTGAAAATTCTTTCATTCGTAAATTTTACTGTATCATTGATGAATTAAATGCAGCCTTGGTGAGCATAAGAGATTTCTTTCAAAATCATACATTATTCCGACCCACTCCAGACTTTTGAATGGTAGTGTACACTTCCGAAGCGTGACTCACCTGACATTGGCCTTGTCCACTCCCATACCAAAACTGATGGTGGCCACAATAACAGGCACTTTATCAGCCATCCAGTCAGCCTGACTCTCCGTGCGATCGCCCACCTTCAGCCCTAGAGAGACAAACCATAGAACCCAGAATGAGCTTCCCATGCACACGTGGACAAAAACATTATACATGAACCTCCATTAAGAGTGAAAAGGCAGCAGGATCACCTGCATGGTAGGGCTTGGCTGAAATTCCCAGTTTAGTCAACTTATGAGCCACTTCCTCACAACTTTCTCGGGTTCGACAGTAAACAATCCCACATCCCTGCAAGACAAAAATTGGTTTTAACATTATTTCATCTTGGTTTATGTATATAACATAAAGGTATAGTTTAGCCAAAAATGAAAATTCATAATTTTCTCATGCTGTTCCAACCCTGCATGACTCTGTTCGTCAAATAGAACACAAAAGGAGATGTTTTGTGCACTTTTCCATACAATGAAAGTGAACACTGTTGAGATCCAGAAATGACCCCCCCCCCAAAAAAAAAAAATCACCCATATGACTTGTGCATCACATTCCAAGACTTCTGAAGTCATACTGCCTGAAATGTAATTTACTGAAGATCTTCCACTTCGCTTCAGCTCTCAAATCTCATTTAAGTTCATGTGCATTCAAATATAGCACGTCAAGATGTGTCTTCCCAGGTTTGATATAAGTAAATTTAAACATCAGTGATTCTTGTGTCTTGTCACTGACGACATACACTAGATTGCCAAAAGTTTTGGGACGCCTGCCTTTACGTGCACATGAACTTTAATGACATCCCATTCTTAATCCGTAGGGTTTAATATGGAGTTGGCCCAACCTTTGCAGCTATAACAGCTTCAGCTCTTCTGGGAAGGCTTTCCACAAGATTTCGGAGTGTGTTTATGGGAATTTTTGACCATTCTTCTAGAAGCGCATTTGTGAGGTCAGGCAGTGATGTTGGCAGGAAGGCCTGGCTCGCAGTCTCCACTCCAATTCATCCCAAAGGTGTTCTGTCGGGTTGAGGTCAGGACTCTGTGCAGGCCAGTCAAGTTCCTCCACACCGAACTCGCTCATCCATGTCTTTATGGACCTTGCTTTGTGCACTGTTGCACAGTCATGTTGGAACAGGAAGGGGACATCCCTAAACTGCTCCCACAAAGTTGGGAGCATGAAATTGTCCAAAATGTCTTGGTATGCTGAAGCATTAAGAGTTCCTTTCACTGGAACTAAGGGGCCAAGCCCAACCCCTTGAAAAACAGCCCCACACCATAATCCCCCCTCCACCAAACTTTACACTTGGCACAATGCAGTCAGGCAAGTACCGGTCTCCTGGCAACCGCCAAACCCAGACTCGTCCATCGGATTGCCAGACAGAGAAGCGAGATTCGTCACTCCAGAGAACACGTCTCCACTGCTCTAGAGTCCAGTGGCGGCATGCTTTACACCACTGCATCCGACGCTTTGCACTTGGTGATGTAAGGCTTGGATGCAGCTGCTCGGCTATGGAAACCCATTCCATGAAGCTCTCTACGCACTGTTCTTGAGCTAATCTGAAGGCTACACGAAGTTTGGAGGTCTGCAGCTATTGACTCTGCAAAAGGTTGGCGACTTCTGCGCACTGTGTGCCTCAGCATGCGCTGACCCCGCTCTGTGATTTTACGTGGCCTACCACTTCGTGGCTGAGTTGCTGTTGTACCCAATTGATTCCACTTTGTTATGATACCACTAACAGTTGACCGTGGAATATTTGGTAGTGAGAAGATTTCACAAATGGACTTATTGCACAGGTGGCAACCTATCACGGTACCACACTTGAATTCACTGAGAGCGACCCATTCTTTCACAAATGTTTGCAGAAGCAGTCTTCATGCCTAGGTGCTTGATTTTATACACCCGTGGCCATGGAAGTGATTGGAACACCTGAATTCAATGATTTGGAGGGGTGTCCCAATACTTTTGGCAATATAGTGTATGTGTGGAAAAGTGATTATTTTCAACCCTCATTCTAATCCTCTCATCTGAAATGATCAGTTTTTAAGGGGCCCCTCCTTTAAGGCTTGTCAGTAAATAGCCACTGTTATGATTGGCTAACATCACTGCATAGGAAACAGTATCAACACCCGCTCGTTATTGCACGCGAGTAAGTGTTTTGAAAACATTATTCATATAAAAATCTCATTTACAGACGAAGCATTACGAAATTATTTACTTATGGTTTAAGTATGGTTTACTTACTGCTGTCAACAACAGTTTCTTTGTGAACTCTCCATTACACTGTGCCTCGTTTACAAAACAATCTGCAGTCAAATGCTCTGAACAAACATATAATCCTTCAGCACAATCCGGGACGCCGTTAAAACAAACCATCGACTTGTTTCTGACACTGGGATCCTTCTGAAGTCTGTACAGAAATGCAAACAAGCTGTTTACTGGACGCGTCAAAGCTAACTTTCTTCCATTTGTCCTGTTTTCGACAGACTTGAGCGCGTGGAGTATGTCAGAAACTGAATGCGGTTAAGTGACTAATGTCAGCCATTAAGCCACTAAATGCTAGTGGGCGGGGCCTATGCAGTGATGATGTAAAACTATTGGTCGATGTCTTGCTCTGGAGGCAGACTTATGCAAATGTATTTGCCCGTGTGACGTCACAAATCCCGCAATATTGAAACAAGCCATTTTTGGAGCTTGATTGAAAGGTTTGTTTATAATGAGGAGGATGTTTTAAGCTCTGAAACTTGCAGGATGTTTTAATCGTACAAAGACTCTTATATGTCAAAAGATCAAGGCAAAATGTCATGACCACTTTAAGTCACTGTATGTTTGAACTTCATATTAGCATCATGTCATTGACTTGTATGTAAGCATAAATTTTATTTTTATCTTTTTTCACTTTCATTGAATGGAAAAAATGGAAAAGCTTCATTGTTCTGCTAAACTTCTGTGTTCAGCAGATGAGAGAAAGTCATTCTGGTTCAGAACAACATGAGGGCGAGTAAATGATAAAAGAAAGTCTGTGACTGACCTTTTCAGCAGTATTTCCGCCCAGAGCCTCTTTAGCAAACGCAAGCAAGTGGACGTAAGGGTCAGGCAGCAGATCACGGAAGATCACATCATACTTCAAGTTTTTACGGAAAACAGGTGTGGCAAAGACGAGTGGCGAGCGCAGTTTGAGCGAGCGCTCGATGTCTTCCTGCACTCTCTTGGGCGCTGTGGCTGTGAGCGCTACGCAAGGAACTCCCTGCAAACGGGAGCGCAGGTCCCCCAGCTTCAGATAGTCCGGTCTGAAGTCGTGACCCCACTGGGAGACGCAGTGAGCTTCATCCACCGCCAGATACGCCAGCAGACCCCGTGAGCACAGTGAGCTCAAGCAGGGCTGGAAGGACGGCGATGCCACCATCTCTGGAGTGATGTAGAGCAGCTTGAGCCGAGGACTCTCGCTCTCCAGATCCGCCAGGATCTGCCGCCGCTCAGCCAACGGAAGTTTGGAGTTGATGGAGCGTGCGGGAACATTGAGAGCTTTCAGGTGCTCCACTTGATCCTGGAGCAGCACAAACATGATGAATCAACACAAGCGTAAAAATAATATTTTTCACTCATATAAATTAGTAATAGACTTGTATATCTTAACTTGAGATTTTTTTTTTTTTTTAATTAGTGGGTTATTAGTGAATTAGTAAATATGAGCAGTCGTGCAAACTAGTTTGATATTGTTAATTAGTGGATGATGCATATGCTGACATCTAGAAAAAGGTGCTCACCAGCCAATGTAATGGACATATTTATATAACACAATTTAATAATACTGAATGAGACACAAACAAACATGTATTAAAAACAAACAAAAAAAAACAAAAAAAAACAATATTATTTACTTAAAAAATGTACACATATACACCCATATAAGATATTTATACACGTATAAGATATTTTTGCTATTTCAGATGTAATTATGACAAATCTGCATGTTCTCAAACTATTTTTATTCACAGAAATGATCCATTTTGTGATGTAAAGAATTGTATAGAAAATTGTAACTATAGTTAATGAGGGGAATGATTTCCATTTTACATAATTGTTTTTTAGCATTTTAATTCAGATTAGATTAGATACATATATACATAACTCTAATCTCAATTAAAATGTGTGTATACACATATACACACATACAGTCATGGTCAAAAGTTTACATACACCGTGCAGAATCTACAAAATGTTAATTATTTTAACAAAATAAGAGAGATCATACAAAATGCATGTTATTTTTTATTTAGTACTGTCCTGAATTAGATATTTTACATAACAGATGTTTACATATAGTCCACAAGACAAAATAAAAGTTGAATTTATAAAAATGATGAAGGGTGATTTTGTTTAAAGGTCATTCATTTATTACTGCCCTTCAGAAGCTATAGAAGATCCAGTTTTGGGGGTAACTCATTACAAGTAACTTGAGTTACATAATCAGATTACTTTTTCAAGTAACAAAGTAAAGCATTACTTTTAAGTTAATTTTTCAAATAGTAACGCAAGTTACTTTTTCACATTTATTGACTGACAGCTCTCCTGTCCCCAAGTTGAGAGAAATAAAGTGCAGAGGTGTTGTGTGCGCTGTGTGAACATGATGGTTATTGTAGATCTAAACTAAAAGTGAACATGCATTTACTCATCTCACTTGCACGAAAATATTCAGTAATCCTCAAAATGAATAAAAACAGTGAAATGCAATCTCAGAATTTTATGCAACCCTGTAATAATTAACTATATTAAATTACACAAATACACTTCATGTATTTAATCTTACTTTATTATCCAATGTCTTTGCTGCTAACCTTCAATGATCTAATTCAACCATACTAATAAGCAAAAATTACTTTATATTAGATTTAGAAATAAGAGTGTTGAATTTTCCTCTCCTGTATCCAATTCTTCTTTAATCCAGAATAGCAGCACAGCTGAAAGGTTTGTTTGAGCTGCGCCCTCTACTGTACAGGCGTAAATATGCATTTCCATCAGCCTGAGGCTTATTCATTTCACTTTTGGTGTGAAAGGGTCTTAACATTTGCCAAAAATAGAACTTTTTGTTGTTATTAAAAAACAAACAAACAAGCACAGCCCAGGTAAGAAAAGTAACGCAAAAGTAATGTAATGCATTACTTTTCATAAAAAGTAATGCAATTAGTTACTTTTTTAGGGAATATTGTAATGCTTTTAAAAGTAACTTTCCCCAACACTGCTTACATGTTTCTGAGAAGACAAAATCAGTACAATTTACCCTGATCTTTAAATTCAAAAAGTTGTAATAATGCATTGTTTCCCCTTCTGGAGCATCAGTGAATATTTTAAAAAATTTTAATAGTTGTGTTTGAGTTCCTCAATTGTCCTCAGTGTGAAAAGATGGATCTCAAAATCATATAGTCACTGCTGGAAAGGGTTCAAATATGTAAAAAAAAAAAAAAAAAAAAAAAAAATCCTTGAAAACTGAAGAATCTGCAGGACCTGAAGAATTTTTCTGAAGAACGTTGGGCAGTTTAACTGTTCAGAACAAACAAGGAACTCATGAACAACCATCACAAAGTATATATAATATATATAATACCTTATTAATCTTCTAGTGGCCCTTGGTTGAGAATTGCTGTCCTAAACTTATCTGTAAATATGTTATTATTCATTTATAATGTCCCCATATGAGCTACTAGCAAAATTACTGTTGTGCTGCTTTGCTTTGTCATTTTAGAACTCACTATCCAGGATCCCCTCCTTCTGTCATTATACTGAAAACAGTGGCCAGACATACAGGTTTGGACTCACACAAGGGTGAGTAGATGATGACAGAATTTACTTTTGTGATAATTATTCCTTTATATTACTGTTTGTCAGCTGATGCCAGTGATCTCAAAACTTGTCTGATTACTCGGTTTTGGCCAATAGATCAGTTCAACACAAATGCAAACCATAGTTTACATTTCAACCAGCCCCCTCTCAAAGGCTATTGTGTGCCTGCGCCTTATCCATGCTGACAGATGGCTTATATGTGGATCATGGGATGAGTTTTGTCAATATTCATTCACCTGGATGAGCGCGATGAGAGGAGAAATGACCAGAGTGATGCCGCTGGCCAGAAGAGCTGGGAGCTGATAACACAGAGACTTGCCTGCTCCGGTGGGCATACATACAAACACATCCCTGTCACCTGCGAGCGAGCACACACACATACACACACATCAGAAAACAACAACACTGCACTAGCATTCAGAGAACTCCTGCCATTTTCCCATTATAATCCAGAGTAAATGTGTCATTGTCACCCTTCAGCACTGCTTTCACGGCATCTTCCTGCTGCTGAGAGCGAAACTTGTCGAATCCAAAGTGATTCTTTAGCGCCCGATGAACGGCACTCATAACTACATCAACAATCTTTCACTCAACTTTCATTTAGCTCTGAGTCGCGCACAGATGACGTCGTGCAGCGCGCTGTGACGCAAATATACTGCGTTCGTTTGAGTTTCATTTTGCACTTTTTTTTTTACATACATAAATGCAAGTTTTGCTATCATAAATCACATTTTAAAGGGATAGTTCACCCAAAAATGAAAATTCTGTCATCATTTACTCACCCTCAGGTTGTTCCAAACATGTATAAATTTCTTTGTTCTGTTGAACACAAAGGAAGATATTTTGAAGAATGTGGGAAACTGAACAGTTCTGAGGCCCCATAGTAATTTTTCCCCTACTATGGAACTCAATGGTGCCCAAAGAGGCCTAGTTACAAACTTTCTTCAAAATATCTTCCTTTGTGTTTATACAGGTTATACAAGTGTGAGTAAAGGATGACTTTGGGTGAACTATCCCTTTAAGGTTTTTCTCAACGGTTTTCTCTTGCATTTTTTTTCTTGCATCATGCTAGTTTTTGCTGTAGTTCTTGAAAAATTTGACATTTCAAAGAATTTCTCATTTTTTTTAATTCATAAAAAGGGGGTGAATGAAGTGATAGCATGGTAAAAACATGGTAACAATGAGAAGTTACTGATTATATACAATATGGTTTTATTTGAAAAATATTAAGTTGTGACTGTTTTATAATCTTACTAGTTTCCACCGGGTCCGGGAATACAAAAGGTGTATAGTTTTTTTAATGCATTATATATACTTAACATTTGTTTTGTATTATTGTACTTGCTGCTTGTTTTTGTTAAAAACAGTTTAATAATTTTCCATTTATCCTGCCTATTGCATATTGGTTGTGCATCTTTTCCGTTGGAAATTATACATTTATATAAAATTAATAAATAATTAATATGAAGATGTATTTGTGCATTTTTGTGGTATAATACATTAAAATTTTGTTTAAATACATTTTAATTTTAATTAATTCACTCAATTTAATTATGCTTTGTTTTTTACCAATGCCTAAATAGTAATAAACTCTGAAGACAATTTTAACTATAAAATTTACTGTAGTAAATTTATCTCACAATGCATGTTTATGTAATCTTTACATAAAGTACAAATGAGTAACATCTGACAGATAAATAAGGGTGAACACACAGGGTTGAATTATTTCCATTTATTATTCACATAAGTGCGTTTTCGTGATTTCAGTTTGTCAGATGAATGTGAAAGTGCAGACAGAGCAGGTGAACACTATTATAATAAGGTGCAGACAGACGCAGGTTCAAAAGTACCACAGAAGCAGTAGCTGAAAGACATCGTACACTACCTTGATGAAATTATTGGTCTTGACCGCCATGGATCGCTGTCAGTCACTAAGAACTGACCGACTAATATGGCCCAGTGGTTTATCTAATGCTAATGAAGTCTACAACACTGGTTCTCAACTGGTTTTGCTTCAAGACTATACATTTTTACATGAAACGACCCAACACAGTATGTGTTTACTGCCAAAAAGTAGTCCTTAGAATCAAAGACTTAATCTTGCTATGAAATGCTAATGCTTAACAATACACAAAATGATTAACATGTATTGATCGAAGAAGAAAACTGTCTTCAAAGCTTGAGTGGATTCTAATTGTCTTTTGAACTTCAATATATGGACCCTTTTCACATTTCCGGGGCTGTCAGAAGTGGAAGTTGTCATACTTGGGTAAACTTCTATAGTGAACGGGAGACGACAGCAAATATAATTTTTGTATTCCCATTTGCTCCAATAACAAAAGAAAAAACCTGTGATAGAGTTTCCACAGCTTTCCAAAAAGGGAAAAATATAGAGAGATTGATTAAAGCAGTCAGAAGAGCAAAAGGTGTCAAATTTTCCATCATTCCCTCAGCTGTTGTATTAGAAACACCCTCGCAGCAGCGTTTATTTGTTTTCTGTAATTTACTGCCAAGGTAATATAACACAAACTATAATGTTATAAATATAAATACATCAGTTTGTTCTGGTTCTCGAATCTGATTGGCTGACAGCCTTTTCCAGCCGTGCGATATTCTACCAGTTTCAGCCCTGGAGTAGTTCTGCACAAAATAGGGTTTTTAAAGACACTCCATTGTTATTTCTTATTTACTTACACACTTGTGCCATTGAACTGTTGTATAAATGCAATATCACACTCTTAGTTGTGTGATATGGCTGTATATCAGCATGGCTGTGATTACCTACGGCCGAGTCATAGCCGTGCTAATATACAGCCATATTGCACTGCTACACGTGTGATATTGCTTAAATATACTATATTTTTAAAACGAAAATATGAAAATTAGATTTGCGATGTTGATTACAGTGGAAACCTGTCATCACAGTCTCTGAAAAGGGTCCATACACCTGTCTCTAGCGCACACAAGTGCTATCGCGCATGGAAAAAAACGAATCCCAAGTTGTTTTTTTTACCCCAACCCTATATTCGCATTGCAAAATAAGTTGGATATACAATTGTTGTATATAAAGATGTATTTGTTGCATGTTTTTTTCCCCCTGCTCTCTCTGAACAAAGGTAACATTTTTAGGCTGCGACCGGTTGAGAACCACTGTTTTAGAGATTAAGCACTGGGCTCTGGTTGGAGGTGCTGTGGTCTCAACCCCACAGGCACATGCCGGGACACAGGCAGTGGCTCCTGTTCCCAGGTGATCTGATCACCAGGTCCTTCACGATCTCCACCGTTCCGAACAGCGGGAAGAGCTTTTCGCCAAATGTCTCGTTGTAGGTGTAGATGTGAGAGCGGTTCTCCACGTCGTAGAAGGACAGCTGGCCGTTGCCGAAGTCAAGGTAGACGCCGACCTTTCGAGGAATCAAGGTGGCCGGCAGGGCGGTGAAGGGGACGGTGAGGGCCTTCAGCTCCGTGCCGCGCTCCAGTCGCAGGGTCAGGTATCCAGTGTCGGTGTTCAGGGACTTGAAGCCCTTTCGTAAGGCTGACTCTTTCGCCACGCCGATACGCCAGTCCATTTCTCCAACATCCACCTCCCAGTACTGGCGGCCAGAGGCGAAGCCTTCGGATCCGACCGCACACCACCAACCGTCGAAGCGCTGGTGATAATTGGGCACGTCTTTGCGCTTGAAACCACAACGCATGCGCCTCTCATCCTCGGAGATCAGCAGGTCAGGATTGGCCGTGTCCAGGTCAAGGGTCACCTCCACTATGATGGAATGAATGGAGGGTTAAGACTAATGTGTTATCAATGAAACAATTTATAAACTATGAATCAAACAAAATGGCTTTGTTTTCAATGTAGGCAGCATTTTAAGTCATCAATGCCATGCTTTCAATACAAAGCATACATAAGTTTGAAAGATACCATCTTTAAGGCCGTGACACACCAAGTTGATGTCAAAGAACTAGTGGCGACGAAAGCTGACTGTGTTGTCACCCCACGTCTACTGCATCTAGGCCTAAAAGCTGCGCTTGAACACACTAAAAGGACTAAAGTTGACTGTCAACTAACACATGTGTTCTGCGCCTGAGTGTAAGGAAATAATAACTGCCTATATCAATAGTCTATATTTGTCTTTCAAAAAAATAAACCAAAACTAGAACTGCAGATATAGCTACAAATCATAAACAAAGCAGCGCATGCTTATCATATTATATATTAATCATGCTGATCACTCTCTTCATTCCAGTCAGCTCATGTTACTATGAAAATGTTCGTGGATTCGAATGCTCAGGTAAAATTAGGTAAAATTCTGTCTGTTCCGTCTTGAATTCTTTGCATGCTTTCATCACTTTCTCATGGACATTATATTAACAATAATACAACAGTAGTTCCCTCTCACATACCTGACTGAAAGGCACATTATGCCACTCATTATGCGGCTCATTATGCCGATCATTGTCTCCTCGGGTGTGAATCACAGAATTATTCATGATCATTCACACCCCAATGCATATTGCCTTTTTAAACAAAAAGTGTCTTACAAACTTTAAATCAATACATTGTTTTATGTGAATAAGTAGGCAGGATGATTTTCACATCATTTTGAAGCAAGAACTCTAAGCTTCAACATCCAATACTCAGAAGCCTTGTGGCCTTATTTCAGTGACTTTTTTTTTTCAATAACCACACATAAATGTTATTATCTCCAAAATACAAACATGTGCATACATGTTGCTCACATATTTTGGTAGCCTAGTTTGTGCTGAATACTTTTGCCATTAATGTTTATAAGCAACTGAAAAAAGCACAAATGTCAGGGCATGTCAAAACTTCTCCAGGGCCCCAAAAACCCTCAGACCCCAGAAGGATAATCATGCTGATCACTCTCTTCATTCCAGTCAGCTCATGTTATTATGAAAATATTTTCGGATTCGAATGCTCAGGTAAAATGATGTAAAATTCTGTCTGTTCTGTCTTGACTTCTTTGGTCGCTTTCATCACTTTCTTATGCTTTGTATTCTCATGCACGGACTCGTTCGCTAAGCTGAACAGCCAATCAGAGTGATCTCTCTCACTGACAGATGCCGATTCAACATGCTGAATTGGCCAAAAAATGCCCGACGGGGTCAAACTAGGAACACACCAAAAAAACTGGGCCAGTCGGCTTGGTGTATCAGGGCCTTTAGACAAAATTAGATCTAAATTCTAATTCTATAATTCTTTTCAGACTCTATTTAGAATGTAGGCCAAATTCTATCAGCATCACACATATACCAGTATGTATATTTGTATGTAATAACACACTGTGACAAGATGGCAGATTACTTTTTGGTTTCAAATAGTATTTTGATATCTTTTGGTATAATACAAGTAAATAGTTCTAGAAAACATCAGTTTTACTCAGCTTTTGTGTGTGATGTGTAACAAAAACATTACTTATACATCTAAATGAAACTTTTTTTTTTTTTTTTTTCAAAATGTTTTAGAGGTTCATCTAACATTTTTTAAATGTTACTTGTTTTAGAATTTTTAGAGAACATTCAAAGTAATGTTTGCAATAATGTTTGCATAATGTTTGCAAAATGATGAAACTGAATGTTCCCATAACCAAAAACATAAAAAAAAATAAATAAATAAATAAATAAAAACTGGACATTTTGAAAATTGAGAATAAAGTTTTCATAACTTCGTGGGAATGTTTGCAAAATGTTTTTAGTAAGTTTTTTTTGTTAGCTGGTATGGCTGCTAAAAATTCAGCTTTCCCATCAAAGCAATAAATGACATTTTAAAATATATATTTAAATAATTTAACTGTATTTTTGATCAAATAAATGCAGTGAACATAAGAGACTTCTTTTAAAAACATTAAAAAATCTTAACGACCCCAAACTTTTGAACGGTAGTGTGTCTATTCAACTCACAATCTTATCAAATGTGAGTTGAGTCTCCTGCATGCTTTATAGGAGAAATGCTACTTGTATGATGCAAATATAGGTGCTGCACATTTATGAGGTTCTGTTACAGTTAGGATGATGCTTTCAAAGGCAGCTGTCTTTGTAGTCACTAGGTTTTGGATCAGAGCACATGTCTTACACGTCTTACCTCCTGCATCACAGATCCAGTCCCACACTAAAAACAACAAAAGCAATAATTAGCTCAAGTTCATAGTGAGTTTTAATATTCAATCCATCCTATAACTGCAAAGCTGTCTGGAATATATTCAGATGATCCGAAGAGAAGCACTAACAAAGTCACTCACCTATGTGAGGAATATATGGGGTGGCACCTAAGTGAAAAACAACAACAAGAAATAGAATTGAGCTAAAAATATTAAAAATAAAGATGCTGTCAGGAAGATTTTTTAATACCATGCATAATATATACCACCTGACAGACACACAAACATATTTCTATATCTAAATAAATACAATTCAACTGTAATGTTTATATGGACGTTAAAATACCGTGTTTACATGCGCATCACATGTCAGGGGAGCAGCACACACATTTTTAGCCAATCAGAAACACTCTCTGCCTTTAACATATTCAGGTTTTCTGACAATGGCTAAAGTAGTTTATAGCACCTTTGATAACTTTTTAGATTCATGATATTCAAGACGCTGAAGAGATGATCTAACCTATTTTTTGGCTCCTCTGCTTCCACATGAGCCACTTTTGGGGAATGTTCTCCTGAATACACAGATAAATCAGAAAGGTTTTGTGTTACTATAAAGCAAATTGTCCCCTCTGAAGTTCCTGTAATGTCACTTTCTTCATACCTTGTCTAGTTCTTTGTTGATGAGTGTCCAGAACACCAGCTCCACGGCCGACTGCAGGGTGGCCATCCGACCTCTTTTCCAGTGATTCTCAAAGTCATCCAAAACCGCCACCACCTGCTCTCCAGGCCAGACACTTTGCTGCACACAGAAATGACGCAAATGTTGCCACTCAGTGCAACTGACATGCAACTATTCGTGAAAAAATATAATATTCAAAAACTAACAGCATATAGATCTGAAGATGTCATTTAAAAACTGTATGCTGATACTTTTCTCCACTGAATACAAAGGAAGCTCACCCTTTTCCACACATTTTAAAAGTTTTGACATTTTTTCAACCATTCCTTTAACCCTGTAAAGACTGACATATATGAAATCTGTCCATTTTTAATATGTCAACCTTTAAAAAAAACATGAAAGTTTGCAAATGTGTTTTTTTGTTGAGTATCATATTTGATACATCAGGCTTTTATGGCTCATATAGTATGTGTGATATAGTGAGAATATGGAGCTCATATTTAAAAAAAAAAAATATTCAGAGAGGCCTGCATAGCCAGCAATGACATTTCCTCTCTCAAGATCCAATAAGTCATTATTTTGTTTTTTTGGCGCACCAAAAATATTCTCGTCGCTTTATAACACTAATATTGAACCACTGTACTCACATGAACTGATTTAAATATGTTTTTAGTACATTAATGGATCTTGAGAGAGGAAATGTCATTGCTGGCTATGGAGGCCTCACTGAGCCATCGAATTTCAACAAAAATATCTTAATTTGCGTTCCGAAGATTAACGAAGGTCTTACGGGTGTGGAACGACATGAGGGTGAGTAATAAATGACAGAATTTTCATTTTTGGGTGAACTAACCCTTTATAACTGCAGTCCGTCTGATAAAGCTATGCCATTTCGCATGGGTATCAGCGTGATATTGCTCATATATTTCCAAGTATATGATACAGCTTTCATTCTTTAGGTCAATCATATATGTGACCCTGGACCACAAAACCAGTCATAAGTCGCACGGGTATATTTGTAGCATTGTATTCGTCAAAATTATCGATTTTTCTTTTATGCCAAAAATCATTAGGATATTAAGTAAAGATTGTGTTCCATGAAGATATTTTGTAAATTTCCTACCTGTAAATATATCAAAAGTGTATTTTTGTGAGTGGATATGCATTGCTAGGGACTTCATCTGGACAACTTTAAAGTCGATTTTCTCAATATTTTGATTTTTTTGCACCCTCAGATTCCAGATTTTCAAATATTGTTCTATCCTAACAAACCATACATCAATAGAAAGCTTATTTATTCAGCTTTCAGATAATGTATAAATCAAAAAATTTACCCTTATGACTGGTTTTGTGGTCCAGGGTCACATATTCATGGGAAAAAAAATCAGTTCAAATGAGCAAGCTTTTTTTAATGAATGGCCTACTAACTTAGTGGTCTACTAAATTAGGCCCTGTCCCAAATGGCACCCTAAACCCTCACGGTCTTACTCTGAGTCCGCATTTTCACAACGTAATGCCGCTTTGACTGCCGGGTAAAGTCCTCTGCGTAGCTCACAGTCTTGCTGGCTCAGCAGAAGTGCGCATCGAGGGCGCATAGCAGCCGCAAAGGGCGTGCTCACGAGCACCCTTCTTTAAGCTTAAATGACGAATGGGACACCCTACGGTCTTGTGGACTTAATGGACACGCGCACGCAGCGGCCATTGTAAGTCCACAAGACTGAAAGTGCACATGCAGTGTGCCATTAGGGACAGGGCCTAAGAATGGTCTTAGTCAGTACCTTGTCACCACCACCTACTGGCCTAACTATATAACCTGAAGTCATTGATAAACCCCCATCAGGCTGTTTCTCAATACCAAGTACGCCAACAATATAAATGATTATTTACTGAACAATAATAACCATTATAAACTTTGTATTTAATACATATTATTAAATAAGTTTTAAGTTGTATGAAACATTAAGATTCAAACTTTAGTTGTTTGATAAGTGAGATCTCTGATTGTAGTCCTTCAAACCCCAAAAAAGTAGTGCTTAAAGTCCTTGATCTCCTGGAATTTCATTTTACAGTATCTGAACCCTGTTAGATACATACAGTGACTTCGCAGAGCCGAACGTCATTCGGGGGTTTCCGGAAAACAGATGCGGAATGAAAGCGACTCCATGTTTATTGTGGCCAAATGTAAGTGAGTACTATGAATTTAAATTTCCATTGTTTTTCCTCCCAAGCATTTAATTTTAAAAAAAGTGATGGCAGCAAATGGAAAAAAAATTATTATATATTTCATTTTTCTTTTCTTCGAATTTTATGACAAGCAGAACATATGGTTCTCTAAATAATGTGAATAAAATAAAAATAAGTGCACATAAAAGTGAATTTTTTTTTTAAAGTAGTTAATTAGGTAGGTAGTTTTGCTTTGGAAGATGACATTTAACATGACCTTTAATTCAAATGCAAATTAGGCCTACCAACCACATCAATTTCCTGCCAGTAAAATGAAAATAAATGAAGATATGATACTCTTAAACACTGTTAGAAATGTTCGAATGTTTTTGTCATTTTATTTATTTGTTGGTGGTGGTGTTTGCAAGGAAAGCATTGCTATTTCTTACTATACATTTAGTTATTATTATTCATTAGTTATGAATTGCCCCTAAATCGAAGATTTACCCACAGTACCAGCTAACAATTTTTGGTTCCCAGAACGTTCTTTTTTATGGTTGGTTTTTGGTTATCCGGAAATTGAATAATAACCTAAATTTTTTAGGTTATTTAAAAATACCCTGCAATGTTCTGGGAACATTATTTTATGGTTGGGGGGAAAAAAGAATGTTCCTAGAACATTTTTCGGTTCCCAAAATATAACAAAACAGGAACCAAATAGGGAACGCTCTGTGTTTGCTGGGTTTAGGCCTATAATTAAAAATACAAAATACAAATATCTTTCATTTTATATATATATATATATATATATATATATAAGTAGGCTAATACAATTGTTTTTGAGTAAGAGATGCTTTCTTTTCCAATTTCAGATGGATTCTGTAGCATGACTGTAAGTACAAGTACACATACTGTAAAATAAAGTGCAACGAAGTACACCAACAACATAAATGATTATTTACTGAACAATAATAGCCATTATAAACTTTGTATTTAATACATATTATTAAATAAGTTTTAAGTTGTATGAAACATTGAGATTCAAACTTTAATTGTTTGATAGGTGAGATCTCTGATTGTAGTCCTTCAAACCCCAAAAAAAAGTAGTGCTTAAAGTCCTTGATCTCCTGGAATTTCATTTTATAGTATCTGAACCCTGTTAGAAATGATTCAGTAGGCTTTATAGGGTCAAACAGAAAACAATAGAGGCAGTGGTAGATCCAGTCTGATGTGTGAGTACCTCAGGTTGGGCCCTCAGGTCTTTGGTCCAGGTGAGGATGAGTCTCTTGGCGCTCTCCATGTCCTGCTCACTGCTCAGAGCCAGGTCCTTCCAGTCGCTGCTCTCTGGCCAGCCGTCAGTCTGCATTGGTCTTTTCTGTTACAACAATATTTTGTGACTAAATCTACACAGACAGCTTTTTAAGGTGTCAAAAATCACATTTAATTGCAGCATTTTGGTGAAAAGGTATAAATGCACATCTCACCTTGCTCTCTAGCAGTGATGCCCACTCCAGAATGAAGGCCCTGCAGGAGAGAGTGGGCCAAACATCCTCACTCTTTGAGACGTGCTCCAAAACCTCTGACCTCTGTGACCACCAGGAGAGAAGACACACACACATGTGACACTCATGAGCTCATCTCTGCATGACCAACATCACACTGAAACCACAGTGAAAACCATCCAAACAAGCTGTTTAAACTAGACGCGTCAAAGCGAACATTCTTTCACTCTTCCATTTGTCTTGTCGTCCACAGACTCAAGCATGTTGGATTATGTCAGAAAATGAACGCACATCTGTAAACTGTATAAGTGTAGACAGCATCAGTGATTATAATGGTTTTTTATGCGATGTGACGCCCACATCTGGTGTAGGTAAATGTCAGCCGTTAAGTGACTGAACACCAGTGGGTGGGGCCTGATGGCCTTGATGTCTTGCTCTGGAGGCAGGAATATGCAAATGTATTTGCCCGTGTGGCATCACAAATCCCGCAATATCAAAACGATCCATTTTTGGAGCTTGATTGAATGCTTTGTTTATAATGAAGAGGATGTTTTAAGCTCTGAAACTTGCAGGATGTTTTAATGGTACACTCTTATATGTCAAAAGATCAAGGCAAATTTGATTTCTCATGTCATGACTCCTTTAAATTCTGAAATTGCCTAATTTTTTCTGCATGTGATTATTCATCCATCAGATCTGATTCATCAGTGTATTAGTCCTGTATCTGTGGCTGTACCTGACAGACGCGTCCCAGATCCTTGGCGAGGTCCACAATGAACTGCTGGCTCTCGTCCAGCGGTTCTCTCTTCTCATTCTTCACCTTCTTACGAAAATCCTGTACGCAAAAAAATCATTATTAAAGATATTTCTTATTTATTAAACACAAAAAAAACAAATTCATCTGATTAATCAATCTGTGCAGTTTACTTATGATGGACAGAAATCCCCTGTCCCTAAACGACACATTACAACAAAACAAACTGTGATTTGCTTCTTTTCATGTCAGTAATACTTTCTCTTCCTGTCGTGTAGACGGTTTTTGGCTACAGTAAGGTGTAATGTGGACCAGACATTATGCCGACAGTCAAAAGTTTGACTACTTGAGACTTTATTTCAAGGCTGTTGTCAGATCAGGCAGTTAAGTTTGTTCATGAAGGCTACGGCAAACAAACAAGGACAGTGTTTGATTAAAATGCAGCTCATGTGTGATCTACTTTCTCTGTCTTTGTCTCCTGTTAAAAGACTCACAACTAATGAAATCAGTTACAAAAAGTTTATCTCACTTTTGGACTACAGGATAGAAAAGAAGGACAAACTTTATTATGCCAACTGATGTCAAAGCTTTTCATATAAACAGATTCATGTGCCTCTTTTTACATCAATGTTTTTAAGCCATTCAGACTATCAAGATATGAAAAGTACTGTACCTTAAACTTCTCTGCAACATTCTTGGTTGGTTCAACCAGAAACTGAAGACACTGCATCATCATGGCTGGTGCTTACAGAAATCCTTCATGAGAGAAAATAACAACAGAGAAAACAGGAAATGACAAAAGCTTTCTGCCTCAGTGATACACAAGCCTACTTTATACCACTGAAAAACATAGCAGACAGCATGTTGACTTTCACAACAGATCAATGATTAAACACTAAGATTTATATGACTGATTTTAATGACCAAAACAGTCACACCTTGCCCTTGACCTAAATAAAGCAAAGCTTCAGGAGTTCAATGTTGATACAACATATGACCACATGATCTAAACCATTGTGAAAAAGTAATTGTATTGAATGTGCACTTGTAGTGTACTTCAAATCCTAAAAGTATACTGTTTAAAAATACTGTACTTGCAGATATATAATATAATATTATGAAATTTAATTTGAAATAAAAGGCCGCTTAAGTGTACTTAAAGAGACACTTTCATGACTGTTTCTTAACACACTTAAGTAGACTTTTAAAAAGTGCACTTTGTAAGAACATCAAATTAAAAGTTTTACTGTAAAGTATGTTTTAAATCATTGTTTTGCTTGTCATGCTTTAAAGAAGTGCACTTATTTTGATGTGTTTACTAACATAATAAATCACATGTAAAGTACTTTATTATAATTTTAACTCTAGTGTGTTATCGAATATTATTTAACTATTTAAAGTTAATATATTTTAAATGTACTCTATTGTAAATTTATCATTTCAAATATTTAAATTCATGACATGCAAATTTCAATAGAAATGACATTAAAGTATATACTTTAGTTGACTATAAATGTTTGTCAGTTTATTCATCAGTAACTTTAACCATATTTCAAAGACAACAGAAGTAATTATGAACTTACATATAAAGATGAACTTAAGATCCTACTTAAGTGGGTCAAAAACTGATAAGTTGCATTTAATAATTGCATTTGATATAAATTTAACTATACTACATTTTTATTTAATTGCAATTAAGTGTTTGAAAACATTACATTCAGTTCACACTTAAGTATTTTCTTTTAAAGTACATTATTTCCATAATGCTATTTTTTAAAAGTATCCTACTTCTTCTATGACAACAAAACTAGATTTTATCATTTTCTGAAGATAGTAAGTGGTGCTTGTCTATGCAAAATTCTCCACTATGAGTGCTGTGGGTGTTTGCAGAGCAGTTTGCTGTTTTTTCCACCCATTTTATCATCTGTCAAGTGAAAATTGAGTTATCAGCAAATGCCACTAAAAACAGTACAACGCATAACAAACATATTTTAGACATTAAGATCATTGTGAAAAATAACTATCTATGCAAAAGCTACATGTCCATCATTTGAATAGCCTATAAGTATCTGGGGATGAACGCAAACGTGACGTAAAGCAGTCTGTAATTCAGTCTGGTGGAGGATTATCCAATGAAACTCCTGTTAGCAAGGTAGAAGAGCTAACAAACATAGACAAAGAGGAAGTATATACTGCTTTGAAAGACTGTTAATTTACAGTATGTCGTATTGTAAACTAAATGAGCCATTAAAAATAGCATAGATTGAGGAATTTATATCTCATTTATATAGGATGCTAGATGATCCTTTTTTTAGGGCTCACCTGTCTGTCCTCAGGAATGATACTACAAATAATTATAATTGGTATTTAGTCATATTTCACAACACATTTAGGATTGTATTAGCTCCACATAATAGTCTCAAATATCTGCAGCAATACTAGAGTTCAGAAGGATATAATGAATAAATATAATGAAAATCTGTGAAATGTTATGACTGCACTGTAATGCTGACAGGCAGTCTAGACCTGCTGAGTAAATACAGGAAGAGACACATGACTTTGCTGCACTGCACAAGATCATTCATGTATACTGATGAGGTAATGCCCTTGAATGAGATTCTCAAATCAATCCGACACAACATCGTTTGCATGATCTTCACAGTGCGAGAGTATGTAAACAACGCCATGCTGTCTTTTCATGACGGAGCGTATATGAGAAAACAACATGCTGCAAAGGGTTTGCAAGAAATAGACATACAGTAAATAATTCAACATGCGTAGCTGCATATGTCTCTATGCATTCATCGCTGTACCTGCGGGAGGTGTGCTGTGTCGCTGGATGGTCCCTTTGCAAGAGAAAGTCGTCTGGTGAGTCAGTGGAGAATGAAGACTGCAGCGAATACTTGACCTTGTTTACATACAGTGACTTCGCAGAGCCGAACACGAGCCGAACTTCATTCGGGGGTTTCCGGAAAACAGATGTGGAATGAAAGCGACTCCATGTTTATTGTGGCCCAATGTAAGTGAGTACTATGATTTTAAATGAAAATTACCCCAAGCTTTACTCACCCTCAAGGCATCCTAGGTGTATATGACTTTCTTCTTTCTGATAAACACGATGGGAGATATTTTAATAAATATCCTAACGCATCCGAGCTTTATAATGGCAGTGAACAGGGGTCACAAGTATAAGCTGAAGAAAGTGCCTCCATCCACATTTATCTACGGCTCAGGGGGGGTTAATAAAGGCCTTCTGAATAGAAGTGATGCGTTTGTGTAAAAAACATATCCATATTTTACAAGTTATGAAGTAAAATATCTAGCTTCTGCAGGACCATCTTCTGTATTCAACGTACGTTGCTCACCAGCATCATATAAACCCAATACAATCCTGTGAGTTACACCAACAAAACTGAAAGCCTAAAACACACTGCATATAGTTCATACATCACACATCATTTTATGAAAGGATAAACAGAGTAGTTGCCTCACTCAAATGAAACATAAAAAAACACATAAATCATTAAATGACTCAAATGTAATTCATAAATGTCCAAGGTAATTTTAAAGTTAAAAGGACATTCAATTTCACCTCATTGCAGAGTGATATAATATGAAATATATATATATTTTTTTACAAACATAAAACAAATGACACAAGCCTGTATACAGCCTAATGCTCTAGCAACAACTCAAAACAAAAAACAATTATGTTTTATAATTAATTATATAACTATACATAATTATAATAAATTATATAACAACTGACAGAGAATAGTACAATATTTTATAAACGTGTATGTATACTGTAAATGTGTATAATGTAATATAAATGTGTTATTTTCTTCATCTGAAACACATAGATGATTGTGTCTCAAACCGTCCTTTTTTTTTTTTTTAAAGGAATTCATGAAGTAGGACTGAAAGTTGTTACAAATAGGCAGTGTTGGGGTAACGCATTACAAGTAACGTGAGTTACATAATCAGATTACTTTTTCAAGTAACTAGTAAAGTAACAGATTACTTTTTCAAGTTATAACAAAATATCTAAGTTACTTTTTCAAATAAGTAATGCAAGTTACTTTTTAACATTTATTGACTGACAGCTCTCCTGTCCCCATGTTGAGAGAAATAAAGTGCAGAGGTGTTGTGTGCGCTGTGTGAACATGATGGTTATTGTAGTTCTAGACTAAAAGTGAACATGCATTTACTCATCTCACTTGCACGAAAATATTCAGTAATCCTGAAAACGAATAAAAACAGTGAAATGCAGACTCAGAATGCTACACAAACCTGTAATAATTAACTATATTAAATTACACAAATATACTTCATGTATTTAATCTCACTTTAATAACCGATGTCTTTGCTGCTGACCTTCAATGATCTAATTCAACCATACTAATAAGCAAAAATTACTCTAGATTAGATTTAGAAATAAAAGTGTTGAACTTCTCCTGTATCCAATTCTTCTTTAATCCAGAATGGCAACACAGTTGAAAGGTTTGTTTGGCTGCGCCCTCTACTGTACAGGTGTAAATATGCATTTCCTTCAGCCTGAGGCTTATTCATTTAACTTTTGGCATGAAAGGGCCTTTACATTTGCCAAAAATAGAACTTTTTTTGTTGTTATTAAAAAACAAACAAGCAAGCACTGCCCAGGTGAGAAAAAGTAACGCAAAAGTAATGTAACACATTACTTTTAATAAAAAGTAACGCAATTAGTTACTTTTTTAGGGAGTAACGCAATATTATAATCAGAGCTGGGTAGTAACGGATTACATGTAATCTGTATTACGTAATCAGATTCCAAAAATCAAGTGCTTTCATTTAGAGTAAACTACTTTTTTAAAATACTCGTAATCAGACTAGTTACTTTTTTATGGATTACATGATTACATATTATTTACACAATGGCAGTAAGTTGTTTACAATTCATTGATTCTGCTATTTTTTTTTTTTTTTTTAAAGTTTATATTTTTTTCATAATAAACCTGCCGCTTATATACGTTTGTGATTCTTTGAGTTTTTCCGGCGGTGAGGGGGAGGGGTGTGGAATCGTGCACAGAAATCATCAACAACAAGAATATTTGTTTTTGTAATGTTGCTGTTTTCTAAAACTATCAGCAAACACTAACAAGTACATTAGTGTTAGTATTTTGAAGTATTAACTGTTGAGGCTCTTGTTGGTGAATAGAATATATTTTTTGGACTATATTTTTTCTTTGTATCTGTCAAAACAGTACAAGATTATCCTACAATATATGTGACATCAAATAAGGGTTAGCACAAAAGTAATCTAAATGTAATCCAAAAGTAGCCAAAAAGTAGATTACATTACCAAAAATGTGTAATCTTCCAGCACTCTGTTGCAAGCCACCTGAACCCCCTTGCCTAAGGTCGGTGGGACAGGGCTAACACAGAGAGTGTCGAACACTGCAGTTCCCCAAAAACCCATACAGTGAGACTATTGGATAACACTGGGAAAGCGTACCCTTTCGCTGGGAAAGGAACGCTGCGGAAGCCACATCCTTCCCCGAAAGAGTTATGTGGAGAAGTACATATGGACTAACCCCGTAGGGCTGTGCTACATATGGAAGTACTGGGGTGACTCCAACCTGATGAGAGGTGGGTACTCCCAGAGGGAAAGACACGGGCTTCGTTTAGGAGCAGCCGTGGAACTAGACATATGGGATCCCTGTAGGGTCACACATATGGTACCCAGCCTAAACTCGGTTCTCAAGGATACAACGGAGTATAGGCCTGGCACCAGATGGTAAGCCAAGGCGATGGCGTCCACTATCCAGTGGGCCATCCTCTGCTTGGAGACAACCTTTCCCTTCTGCTGGCCTCCGTAACAGACAAAGAGCTGGTCTGAGGTCCTGAAGCTTTGAGTTCTGTCTATGTACAGTCGCAAGGCGCGAACTGGACAGAGCAAATCCAGGGCTGGGTCTGCCTCCTCCGGGGGCAGCGCTTGCAGGCTCACTACCTGGTCCCTGAAAGGAGTGGTAGGAACCTTGGGCACATAGCCAGGCCGGGGTCTCAGTACCACGTTTCTGTCGCCCGGCCCGAACTCGAGGCACGATTCGTTGACTGAAAATGCCTGCAGGTCCCCTACCCTCTTGATGGAGGCCAATGCAACCAGCAGCAAAGTCTTCATAGACAGAATCCTTAAGTCTGCTGACTGCAAGGGCTCAAAGGGAGCATTCTGGAGAGCTCGAAGCACCAGAGCAAGGTCCCAAGAGGGTATGGAGGGGGGTCGAGGAGGATTTAATCGTCTCGCCCCCCTAAGGAACCTGACGACCAGGTCGTGCTTACCAACAGACTTGCCATCGATGTGGTCGTGGTATGCGGAAATTGCGGCAGCATGAACCTTGAGGGTGGAGGGAGACAGCCTACGCTCCAACCCTTGCTGCAAGAAGGAAAGCACGACTCTGATCGAACATCTTCGGGGGTCTTCTCAGCGAGAAGAGCACCACTCAACGAACAGGTTCCACTTCAAGGCGTAAGCACGTCTCGTGGACGGTGCACGTGCCAAAGTGATGGTGTTAAGCACCTCGGGGGGTAAGTCCCCTAGAACCTCCGTGTCCCATCCAGGGACCAGACATGGAGTTTCCAGAGGTCTGGACGCGGGTGCCAAAGGGTGCCCCATCTCTGAGAAAGAAGGAGACCACCTTGAAGGCTGATGTACGCAACGGTCGCAGTGTTGTCCGTGCGGACCAGCACATGCTTGCCCTGTAACGGCCCTTTCAGGCGGCCCAGGGCAAGGCGTACTGCTAGCAACTCGAGGCAGTTGATGTGCCAATGCAGTTGGGGGCCCATCCACACCCCTGATACTGCATGCCCGTTGTACGTGGCACCCCAGCCGGTGGCAGAGGCATCCGTGAACACCACAGCATGCCGGGACACCTGCTCTAGGGGCACTCCTGCCCGAAGAAACAAGGGGTCCGACCACGGGCTGAAGGCTTGGCGGCATTCGGGAGTGATTGCCCCTCGGAACGTGCTGCGTTGCCACGCCCATCTCAGGACTCGGCCGTGAAGCCAGTGCTGAAGCGGTCTCATATGAAGCAAACCGAGCGGGGTTACTACCGCCGTGGCTGCCATATGCCCCAGTAGCCTCTGAAAGAATTTCAGTGGGACCGCTGTCCTGCCTTTGAACGTATTCAAGCAGTTTAACACAGACTGAGCATGTTCCTCTGTGAGGCGTGCTGTCTGTTCGACCAAATCCAACTCCATACCGAGAAAAGAGCTCCTCTGCACAGGGGAGAGTTTGCTCTTTTCCCAGTTGACCTGAAGGCCCAACTGGCTGAGGTGACTGAGCACCAGGTCCCTGTGGTCGCACAACTGACCCCGAGACTGAGCTAGAATAAGCCAGTCGTCGAGATAGTTGAGGATGCGAACACCCTGTTCTCTCATGGGAACAAGGGCTCCCTCCACGACTTTCGTGAAGACGCGACAGGGCCAGCCCGAAGAGTAGGACCTTGTACTGATATGCTCAACCCTCGAATGCAAAGCGCAGGAACGGCCTGTGTCGAGGGAGAATCGAGACATGAAAGTACACGTCCTTCAGGTCGATCGTTGCAAACCAATCTTGGGGACGGATGCACTCGAAAATGCGTTTCTGCGTGAGCATTTTGAACGGCAGCTTGTGGAGGCTCCGATTCAAAACTCGCAGGTCCAAGATCGGCCGTAACCTACAATGAAGTAGGGACTGTAGAACCCTGACCTCATATCGGCTGGAGGGACTGGCTCTATCGCGATCTCCACACGCAAGACATGGGCATCGACAGCTTTCACTGAAGTGAAGTGGACGCCCCTGAACTTGGGGAGACGCCGGGCGAACTGAATCGCATGGCCGAGCCTGATGGTCCGAATGAGCCAGCAAGACGGACTGGGGAGCACTAACCAGGCTCGCAGAGACTGTACAAGCGAGATCAAAGGAACCGTAGGCCTACCCGCAGTGGGGCAGCGAGGTGGAACGCAGGGACGCGGCTCGGGAGGCTCTCTTAGCGAGGTGGCCCGTAGCGGGGTCTGAGTGTGCTGAGAAACACTTACCTGGTTCCAAGGTCGGGTAGGGGGCGCAGGAGAGGCTTTGGCCGCCTTTCGAACTACACGCTGCTGCTCTCTCGCAAAGGAAGAGAGGGATGAGATTGGAGAGGTTCTTGCCCTCCCACTGCTCTCCGAGCCCTCTTCGGACCCGGAGATGAAGGAAACTGCTCTTTTTTTTAAAAAAAGCAGTATTATCATCAGCTCCACTGGTGAAGTTTCCTCAGCTCATTGTACATGCATAGCAGGTGTTGCAGAGACATGCGCTCATGCTGGACCCCTGCTATTTAAAGTGGAAGTGACTGTCCGGTGCAGGGAAATGAGGACTGTTACAGACAAACCTGCATACTGGATCTTACCGAGTAATTTACATTCTGAGGTGGGCCACAAGATTGATAATACTTCTGCTGCTGTGACATTAAAATCACTAAATTGTCTTCTGAATGCTGAGACAGGCCTGGTTTGAGGACTTACTACACCATCACCAACACATACAGATTTAACACGATTCTACGTGGATCTTCATAAAGCAGGTGGCAAATCTGCTATACTGAGTGTGCTGCCACACTATTGTGAGGATCCTGTGCAGCCTGTTGCAAATTTGAAATCCCCTCACTGCCTAAGTGACACCAGGCTTAATGGATGTGATTTTTAAGGGACAACACAACAGCCAGGACTTGTCAA
This sequence comes from Ctenopharyngodon idella, assembly GCF_019924925.1. Lineage (NCBI taxonomy): Eukaryota > Metazoa > Chordata > Actinopteri > Cypriniformes > Xenocyprididae > Ctenopharyngodon > Ctenopharyngodon idella. The sequence goes on along the minus strand of NC_067222.1, from coordinate 43,460,232 downwards.
CATGTGGGTTTTTCATAAATCCAGCTTTCCCTGATGGCATAGTGAGGTGCACTTGCTGTGGGAAAGGCTGCACTGAAATCAAGTGTCTGTCCAAATACAAAAACACCATCCAAGAGGCATGTTTGGCCAAAGACTTCTGCCTTGAACTTGTTAATGGAAAGGTACAATTGAAAGAAAGTCACCAATATTATGGTGGATTATAATGTATATTCTCTTGAAAAAGAAGTGTGCTTAATTGTAGTGAATGTGCACTTAGGTACTTCAAGTCTTAGAAGTATATTTTTGACAACTGTACTTTCAGATAATACAAACCCGATTCCAAAAAAGTTGGGACACTGTACAAATTGTGAATAAAAAAAGAATGCAATGATGTGGAAGTTTCAAATTTCAATATTTTATTCAGAATACAACATAGATGAAATATCAAATGTTTAAACTGAGAAAATGTATCATTTTAAGGGAAAAATAGTTGATTTTAAATTTCATGGCATCAACATCTCAAAAAAGTTGGGACAAGGCCATGTTTACCACTGTGTGGCATCCCCTCTTCTTTTTATAACAGTCTGCAAACATCTGGGGACTGAGGAGACAAGTTGCTCAAGTTTAGGAATAGGAATGTTGTCCCATTCTTGTCTAATACAGGCTTCTAGTTGCTCAACTGTCTTAGGTCTTCTTTGTCGCATCTTTTTCTTTATGATACGCCAAATGTTTTCTATGGGTGAAAGATCTGGATTGCAGGCTGGCCATTTCAGTACCCGGATCCTTCTTCTACGCAGCCATGATGTTGTAATTGATGCAGTATGTGGTCTGGCATTGTCATGTTGGAAAATGCAAGGTCTTCCCTGAAAGAGACGACGTCTGGATGGGAGCATATGTTGTTCTAGAACTTAGATATACCTTTCAGCATTGATGTTGCCTTTCCAGATGTGTAAGCTGCTGTCAATGCCACACGCACTCATGCAACCCCATACCATCAGAGATGCAGGCTTCTGAACTGAGTGCTGATAACAACTTGGGTTGTCCTTGTCCTCTTTAGTCCGGATGACATGGCGTCCCAGTTTTCCAAAAAGAACTTCAAATTTTGATTCGTCTGACCACAGAACAGTTTTCCACTTTGCCACAGTCCATTTTAAATGAGCCTTGGCCCAGAGAAAACGCCTGCGCTTCTGGATCATGTTTAGATATGGCTTCTTTTTTGACCTATAGAGATTTAGCCGGCAACGGCTAATGGCACGGTGGATTGTGTTCACCGACAATGTTTTCTGGAAGTATTCCTGAGCCCATGTTGTGATTTCCATCACAGTAGCATTCCTGTATGTGATGCAGTGCCGTCTAAGGGCCCGAAGATCACGGGCATCCAGTATGGTTTTTCGGCCTTGACCCTTACGCACAGAGATTGTTCCAGATTCTCTGAATCTTTGGATGATATTATGCACTGTAGATGATGATAACTTCAAACTCTTTGCAATTTTTCTCTGAGAAACTCCTTTCTGATATTGCTCCATTATTTTTCGCCGCAGCATTGGGGGAACTGGTGATCCTCTGCCCATCTTGACTTCTGAGAGACACTGCCACTCTGAGAGGCTCTTTTTATACCCAATCATGTTGCCAATTGACCTAATAAGTTGCAAATTGGTCCTCCAGCTGTTCCTTATATGTACATTTAACTTTTCCGGCCTCTTATTGCTACCTGTCCCAACTTTTTTGGAATGTGTAGCTCTCATGAAATCCAAAATGAGCCAATATTTGGCATGACATTTCAAAACGTCTCACTTTCAACATTTGATATGTTATCTATATTCTATTGTAAAATAAAATATAAGTTTATGAGATTTGTAAATTATTGCATTCCTTTTTTATTCACAATTTGTACAGTGTCCCAACTTTTTTGGAATCGGGTTTGTATATTAGGCTATTAATGAAATAAAAGGCCACTTAAGTGCACTTAAAGAGAGCACACTTTTATGACTATGTTTCTTAGGTGTAGTGTCTGTTCAAAATTGGATCTGCCCGTCAAGTTAGAATCTTCAGAATGCTTTTAGCCTCCTGAACTGTGCATGTAAATCACGAATCGGCTCCGGCAAGTCCGGGACCAATTGCCCCATTGGCACCTTTGTTACCCCAGTAAAGAAAAACAGAACACATTCTCACCAGCCCCAGAGACTTCAAAGAGTCACCCTGGTGGGACTAAAGGACATACGGTCACAGACACTGGCCACAACCCCAATACACACACACATACAGACACTCACAAACACGCATGGAGATTGTGAATGTACATTTATCCTCCAAATATGACTGTGCCAATATGTACCCGTCGCTGTATTTAAAGGTGCATGTATTTATCCCTAGTATATAAGCTTAGCTACGACTGTAGTTGTATTAGTTTTCTTCTAAACGATAAAACTCAAGTATAAACTGTATCTCACCTTTTATGTCTTTGCCATCTGACAAGTTTGGTCTCATTGTAAAGCTTTCGTTATGCTCTAATTGAAAATGTATGTCACATGACTGTAAAATGCATTCTTCTATTTTTAATGGTACTTTGAAGAAAATGTACTCAGATCGGACACTTCGTAAACCATGCAAATTAGGTCATAAATGGAGACAAAGAAAGAGTTTGCCCGCCAAAATCGCACCCTCATCATTGGCTGATGTATCCCAGGAGGCGTTCTGGCCTGTTGTCCTTAAAACACAACGACACGCATCTCTCATTGTCTCTCGATTGTCTTTCGCCATTTAACACCCGTCTCTCCCGGACGTCTCGGCGACCGCGCTTCCATCACGCGCCCCCTCTCTTCGGGACGACCATCTTTTGGCAACAAGTTTCTTTGTCAAACCCTCTTCATCCGTCGCCCTAAGTCTTCACTCTTCATCGCCTAGGAGACGGACTCTTTTTCTTTCCTTTCCGGTTATCTTACTCTTAAGTTAAACCCTTGTTTGAAAATCCCGCCGAAGAACACCTTCTCGGAAAAGGACCAATCGCTTCAGCCGCACGCACCGAAACTCCTGCAGAAACACGAAACGACCACAGCACCTGAACCTATGCAAGTATAGAACCATTCTTTCCAAAGCGTTTTAAGCTCGATGTGTAAGCTGAGTTTCCTTGCTGGCTCTCAAAGGTTTTAACTGTTAGTAAGTTGCCATTCCTTTGATCACCTCTATTTTCTTGACTTTACTTTCGTTTTCCATATATGTGTATTGTTTGTGTATGTCTAGTAGTATAGTCTCTGTATCCGTAGTTTCATATATTAAATACATTATATTCATGCTCGATTGTTTTTTTTGCTCATGCAACAAACCCAGGTCACTTTAACGTTTCGATCCAGTATCCTTGCTTTACGCATTGATGCTAGAATAGGAAGTCTTTCTCGTGGCCAGAGAAAAACCTTCCTTTTATAATCGGCTATGAGGAGCTAACGGTTTGCTGGACAAACTAATAGTTTCTCTAAATTATTATCAAACCAGAACTAATCGTATATGTGATTGATTATAATTCGTTGTAATTAATTCACAATATATGTATAATTCCCTCTCGGGTCGGTATATGTATTATAATTAATCATAAAGCTTTATGATTTATTATATTCATATATTTCACCCATAAATTAATTAAATACCTGTACTGATTCGCTACATAGGTGAATGTGATTTCACAAAGAATAACATGTTCAACATCTTTGTTGATCCTGGAACAACGTTCAAATCAACCAATCAGATTTGAGGGACAAGTTTACAGTTTATGTATAAGTTTAGGCTTACAACCAGGGTTAGGTGCTTCTACATCAGTGCTATTTATGTATCATTTCCCTCCGATTTTAGGGATAAGTTATGGGTAGGGTTAGGTTTAGAGGTACTGGGTTAAGACAAAATTTTCAAACAGGAATGTTGTTAGGAAAGTCTACTATAATATAAATGCAGTTAGTCCAACCAATTATATAAATTCAGTCATAGTTTACTCGCCTTCACATTGTTTCCCCTGAATACAAAAGATGATTTTTGTCATGTTTGTCCAGCTAGTTTCTGTTCATACAATATCAGTCGATGGAGTGAGTTGACTGAGGTAATAAGGGCAGGTGGAGTTATGGAGGGTCTCATCCATTTCCAGGATGCTGCTGTGGGCTTCTCATCCTCAGTGCTCACATCAGTCTGAGGACATTTCACATCCTACAAATATGCACAAACAATACAAAAGTAGTATTTTTGTTTCAGGTATTTCAAGTATTTTTATTTTCTTCCCACAAATGCCATTGTCACCTTGCTGTGCAGCAAATGCACAGAAATCAAGAATCAGAAAAGTGCTGCAAAAACTCTGTTTGAAATGACAATAATTAAAATAAACTACAACTTAAGATTTAAAATCATTTCAAGGTGCTCTTAAACTTGAGGTAACTCCAAGTGCAACTTTATTTAGGGATAACCAAAACCAACGTCATACAGCCAGGCAAGAGTCAAAATCCATGAAACAGTCCACACAAAAACAAGAAAACAAAACCAACAAGCATGTAACAGTAAATTAAACCTCCATCACAAATGACTGAAACAGCTGGGTATAAGTAGACAGACACTAATAACATGAGTGATAACAGCTGAGTGTAATGAGAGTAATGAGTCCGGGACAAGGGATTATGGGAAGTGAAGTCCAATAAGGTGAGGCAATGGTCCGGGGTGGAGTGCCCTCTGGTGGTAACCAGGGCACTCCAACTGGTGATCATGACAATTCATTTCTGTAGTATACTCACTCAAAGCCTTTGATGGCAGCATTCCTTTATCAGTCTCTCTCCACCGGATAAACACACATGTGCTCGTCTGTCCCTGTAACATCCAGACAAGATTCAAGTTTCCTCTGTGATTCATGTGCTCAATACTACATTTACATGTTGAGGTAGTTGCCGATGTGTTAACTCACATTTTATCCAATACAAATGTTGCTCATTTTATCAACAGTACTAATGGACAAATAAAATAGATAACTGATGTTTAGTTAAATCAGTTTATTTGAATTACCTGCATTCATGTACGTAAACAGTGTTGACAACAGTGAATTCTACATAATAGTGCACACACATCACTCAGATGTCTATTTCATGTTGTGATGTGCTTATCTGCAATACTTATCGAAGATTTTCCTGTCAGATGTTAAATAAACATTTAGTAAGCGTCTTTAAGATGCATATGATTTATGTAAATCCACTTTGGAGACGTACGTGTGCTTACTGGAGCTATACATAATCCCAGCTAACCAAAATACGTGACTGTTACGTAACTGCAACGTAATTTGGTGACCAAACTTTCGTCGTGGCGACGTAACTAGTTACGTTGTGGCAACCGGAAAAGTGAAATTCCCGGATACGTTGCCACAACGTAACTTTGTGACGTTGCCAGTTAGTAATTGCGACATCGTGGCAACGTTGTGTATCAATAGTTGTGTGTTAGTAATCAGTTGGTAATTTTTAGATTTATTTATTTTTCTATGGGTGGACATGCAGTAGTTTAACCTAATTTATGTCCTCATTTGCCCAAACTAATTTAAAGGCTATTCCAACAGCTGTGAACGATGAACGCAGACTCAAAATGAATTCAATTCATTTATTTTGAAAAACACACAGAACATGAATAAAAATAGTAAAATACACCCAAACTATAAATAAAAACATATAGCCTACAGCGAAACATAAAATAAAAGCATTCAAGACGTTTTGCACTCAGTATCATTAAAAACATATACTATGCTAGCGTAACATTTTGCTAACATATATTTCACACGATCAAGGAAAGATACCATATAATCACAGAAGTAAAAATATTAACAAAAGTACTTAAAGTAGACTGTGGGTAATGTCACTTAACCAATCTGATGCAGTTGATGAACTTTATTGCTATAACTGACTAGAAACACGGAGAAATGTCGACGCTGTCCTCTCCAGCAGCTTGAATGTTTTCAGAATAGATGTTTTCGCTAGCGGGCATTGTTTTTTACCACGGCAATCAGCTTGAGCTTCCGCACTTCACACGCTTCTCGTTCGCTTGAAACCCCCTTAAATCTAGCACAGTTATTAACTTAACTATTAAAGGAACACTCCACTTTTTTTGAAAATAGGCTAATTTTCCAACTCCCCTAGAGTTAAACAGTTGAGTTTTACCGTTTTCGAATCTATTCAGCCGATCTCCGGGTCTGGCGGTACCACTTTTAGCATAGCTTAGCATAGTTCATTGAATCTGATTAGACCGTTAGCATCTCGCTCAAAAATGACCAAAGAGTTTCGATATTTTTCCTATTTATAACTTGACTCTTCTGTAGTTATATCGTGTACTAAGACTGACGGAAAATGAAAAGTTGCGATTTTCTAGGCCGACATGGCTAGGAACTATACTCTCATTCCGGCGTAATAATCAAGGAACTTTGCTGCCGTACCATGGGTGCAGCAGGCGCAATGATATTACGCAGCGTCTCTCACAAATGTCTCCATGATTGCAAGGCACGCTCCCTGTGCAAACAGGGGGTCTCATTGCGCCTGCTGCACCCATGGTACGGCAGCAAAGTTCCTTGATTATTACGCCGGAATGAGAATATAGTTCCTAGTCATATCACTGCATCTTTAGGCCTACTGTACAAATATTGTATTACAAACAAGAGCTAAAAACCTAACAAAATTAAAAAAAAAAAAAAAAAAAGCTTAAATTTTAGTATATTTTCACTTAGTAGGCCTAGTCTTTTTATCTTTCATGTTTGATTGACGTGATCTTGGCAAGCGCTGCTTCTCGCAAGGTTTTTTTTTTTTTTTTTTTAAATCTACTCACCAGCACGCATGCAGTGTGTAAATAAAACAGTTGCTTAAATGAAATGATAGTAGCCTAGTCCTCAGCCACACCCCCGTGCTAATGGTACAGCCCACGTTGCAAATTAAAAGACAAAAAAAAATGGAAAAATAGAAAATAGGTTAGATTTCCTATATTCAAATGATTGTTTCTAAAGTCATAATTTAGCAAAATTGATGAAGTACATGAAAAAAATAAATAAAAATGAAAGTCTGGTTTCAATTTTTCATTTTTGCATTTGCATTTGTATGGTCTAAATATGAATTGTGAAGCGTTACACGGACCATACAATATATTTTATTTGTGTATTGATGATTTTCTTTTTAATAGTCAACTTAGGCTATTTTGGATCATCAGTCATGCTGCGTAAACACCGTCTGTCACAGACACGAATTGTATTTTTAATTTCACCAAGCTGATTGCACTAAAAACCCCCGCAGTCATCGTGTTTTCAGTCATCATATCCAATTACATCCAATCATAGCGCGATGGAGACATTGCCTCCTCTCACGTGACTTTCCCCCATTCATTATCAATTACCCCCCACAAAACCCACCGCACGCAGGGGGTCTGATGGTTTTCTATGAGAGCAAAGGGAGGCATGACTCCTGCTGTTACTTCACCTGCGGGTGTCACTGTTGGGCAGTGTTCCTTAAGAAATACGAGTGACAATTGCACTCTTTTTAATGTCATAATTTGTAATATTTGTGTTGTTTTATATGTAATATGGATTATTTTCTCATCCAATTTTTCTTGAGGAGGCACTGCCTCCCTTGCCTCCTCAGAGGAAACGCCCCTGCCGTGAGGCCACGGGAGAGGATTTATAAATGGAAGTGAAGCGACACAACTGACGCTGCTAGGCCATGTGATAATGACAACATGTTGAATGTATGTCTGGATTACATTAACATTCATACTATATAGAACGTACTTTTCGTGAAGTTGTGAAGTAATTACTCAGCAAACATGCTCTTTTAGGGTCCTGTGTGGGGCCATTGCGGGCAGCCCACTGTGGCCCCACGTACCACTGTGAAAATTATTTATTCAAAATAAGTACCTACTCAAGGGAGTATGCGATTTTGGATGCAGCCAAGGACTAATTCACCCAAACCAAGCATATTTAATAATGACAAGAAAACTAATTTCTTGCTAGAAACGAAATGACAGTTGGAAAAAATTATATATATATATATATATATATATATATATATATATATATACTATTACATTAATTTATTATATTAATATTATTTAATCTGCAAGTACAATTTATATATCATATATATAGGCCTACTTAAGTTTTAACACTTTTTCACAAGAGATTGCATGTTAATTTTAAGATAAATCATTAGTTCATTACTGAAATAAAGGACAACAAATTCACATTTGTTCTTGTGTTCAGTGTGCAATGACAGTGTCAAAATCAAGAAAGGTGAGGATGTAATCAAGCACTTTCCACTTCTATTCCAGACTCTGTTTTAATAGGAGCCCTAATGCAAAGAAAGCACACATGTTGTGTTCAAATCCCCATTAAGAGCTCGTTCTGTATGATTAACGTCACTCATTTGAAGAGCTATTTTACGGGATCGGTGACCTGAGGTCTAATAAAGCATCTGACAGTGTCTTCATCTGATTGACATGTGTCAGTCACTCTGTATTGTGTCTCTGCAGATGCATGCCCCAGCTGTGCTGCCTAATGGACTGAAGACAAGCCTCTGTTGTGTCTCTCATTAGGACATCACTGAAGACAATAGAGACACTATAGGAGCTGAAGAGTTACGCTTTAAACCGCTTTCAGGCATTCAGAGCTCATTTGGTCACAGGTAGCTAAAGGAATAAGGAATCCTCTGTTGTTAGGGTTGGTAAAGTTGCTACTTCCTAAAATGACCACTAGAAGACACTATTTCACTAAAATGCTTCAGTATGCAGCAGAAGACTAGTGGTCCATGGGCAATATCATGATGTATAAATACTTTCATTAAAAAACACTTTTGATCAGTTTAATGCATCCTTGCTGAATTAAAGTATTAATTTCTTTCAAATGAAATCTTACGGCCACTAAACTTTTAAATGGTAGGCTACATTCAGTTTTATGGACATCTGAACCTCATGTGGGTTAATTATTAAGTGAATGTCGAAGCCTGGGCTGTTTAACACTCATAATTTCTTAAATCTTGTGCTCTAAAGACAATATTTGCCACTTAGCTTTTGAAAGATGCAAATGTGTGTCGAGAGGAAAATAAGGACGCTTGAGACCTAAACTTGTTACACATGAAACACCTTGAAGTCATTTGAATTTTGTTTGTGAATGCAAATGTGTGATGCAAATGTGGGGGCAGAAAACAGCAGAAAACTTTTTATGTGTTTTGGCCATTTATTTTCATGTGTTTTGGGAACCTGAAAACACAAACTTTTGAAAACGGGTTTCAAAGTGCAAGTTTTAGAAAACAATACCTTTATTGTCTCTGTGTAAACTACAAAATGTGAATTTGTGAAAATGGTAATGTCATGCGCATGTGTATTACGTGTTGAGTCTATAGGCGTGCGGTGTTTCTTTACAAAGTGACACTGCCACCTACTGGCCCGGCATGAATACTACAGCGATTTTAGTCGTTTTCACAAATCCGTGTGAATGGTGATCATTTTGACAACGTTGTTGTCTGTATATGGAAAAAAGTTTTTAGTACACCGTTGTCGTGTAAACGTACCCCAAGTGTGACCTTATCCTGAACATACTAAAGAAACAGTTCTAAGTCTTGCAATACTTTTACAAACTTGCAATACTTTCTCTGTATTTGCCATCTTTATTCACAGTGAAAACAAATGAGCACATTTATACATGGTAAATCAGCAAACAGAATTTCAACAAGGTGTCATTTAGTTGGGAACATATATTTACAAAGGAAAAAAATGACACCAGTTTGGTTAAAAACTGAATCAAAACTAATTTCCATTCTCTCTGCCTAAAATAATGATACAATCTGTTCTACCTAAATAAGCTAATTTTGCAAAAAGAACATATATCTCATATAAAAGCACATATGATGATGAAGCAGTAATAAAAGAAAAGCAAAAACAAGAAATCTTCCCTGTAATGTCCAAAACATGGCTTCACATGTCCCTTTTTAAGCATAAACGTTCAGTACAGTACATCAGTTGCTACTTTGGTTTGAGATGAACCGGCCATCTCTGAGAAAAATTTGAAAATAAATGAAAATAGGAAAATAGACTTTATTTACTTTCTTAATAAATGTCCCTATAGTGGTATTGTGAACAATTCTTATTCCAAAAGAAGCATTTGTTTTTATAATCAAAATGAAATAAGATTTTCCACTATTGTGTATATATATATATATATATATATATATATATATATATATATATATATATATATATATATCAATCATGGAATGTCATGTAACTTTTAAATTTGTAGGCTTGGAAAAGTCATGGAAATATCTGTGTCAGTATAACAGAGACAGAACTTAAATTCTAGCATATTCTTGTTCTCCTCTCCTTTTTTTCCAGTAGTAATGCATTATCTTTCTCCTCTCGTAGTGTGCTAGTGCAAGTTATTGCATAGGTCAAGTCATATGGTATTTTGGTGTCTTTTGCAAGCACAGCAGATTCACGCACACGTCTGCTACAGTGCCGGGTGAACGATCAGCTGTCAGGGCCTCGATAGCTCAACAGCTGTTCATTTCCCGCCGAGGATGATGGACTGCATTCTTCCCTTTGCGTGAGTGTGCTTTAATGGACAATGTCATTGGGATCTTGTGAGTCTGTGATGTGAGGTAGAGCTTCATAAGCAGGTAAATCTGTGCCAGGCTCAGAGACCGTAATCGGATGCTCCTCGGGTGCCAGGATGTCAAATGGAACGTCAATGGACTGGACGGACTGACGAATGCTTTCCTCATATGTGGGAGGCGGCTGTGGTAAAAACAGAGATAAAGCTTGGCGTAAACCACATGTGTGACACAAGATAAATGCCTGTGAAGCACTTCTTCAAAAGAGATTCTGCTTATCTCACACATTTTGTAGTGAATAAAGAAGTACAAAAAAAGTACAAAACTTGGAAGGTGCTTCAAATAAACCAAAAGAAAACCCAGAGAAAAATTTCATAGACTTCAGGTCCATGTACACTGAACGATAACTTTAACAATAAATCTTTAATAATCATTATAATTTTGCGAGAATAGGGAAGTCCAAACAACAGCGATAACGATAATGGCAGAGTAACAAAATTGTCGGAATCTCTTTCAGAATGATTTTTACAGTTGATGAGTGATAAAAACATTGACAGCCAATCAGAATCCATCCTGCTTTAAAGAGTTGCACCAGTGGACGCTAACATCGGCCCTGTCCCAAATGGCTTTATGTGCACTTGCAATGGCCGGCGCGTGTGGGTGTCCTTAGGGTGCACCATCGATACGCACTTATGCCAAGACCGCAAGCTCCGCACACTTCTACCCGACGGTCAAAGGCCCTGTGCCAAATGACACCCTAAACATGAGTCCACACTTTCGTGACGTAATGCCGCCTTGGCTCTTAGGAATAAGTCTGCTGCAGAGCTTGCACCAGTGAAAGTGATATGTGAAGGCCAAGTATGGTAACACATACTCAGAATTTGTCCTCTGCATTTTACCCATCCAAGTTAGTGCACACACATTAGGAGTGATGAACACACACACACACTGCAAACTGTGGACACACACAGACCCAGAGCAGTGGGCAGCCATTTTTGTTGTGGCGCCCCGGGAGCAAATGGGGGTTTTGGTGCCTTGCTCAAGGGCACCTCAGTCATTTCCTGCCAGTATTGAGACTCTAACCCGCAACCTTCGGACACTCTCTAACCATTAGGCCACGATGTGGTCTCCCCGTCGGGGAATTGAACCCCGGTCTTCCGCTTGACAGGTGGTGATACTGTCCTCTATACTAAAGAGGAGGGTTCAGCAAAAGTGAGCATTGAGGACTCGGAGGAAGATTGTGAATGCTTAAGGCCGGAACACACCAAGCCGACGCCGATGAACTAGTGGCGACGAAAGCAGACTGCGGGGTTGGCTCACGTCGGCAGCGTCTGGGTCCAAAGTTGCCCTGACACACCAAACCGACGCTCGACACCCGACGGCCAAGTAGCACGTCCGTTCTGCGCCTGCGCAAGATGAAATGCCTTTCCGTACCAGCAGGTGGCAGTAGCTGAACAGCCAATCAGAATGATCAGATGGCCCGACGGACCGACGAGCTCTGATGCCGATTCGACATGTTGACATGCTGAAAAAAGCCAACGAGGACCAACTTCAGCCGACGGTGTAGAACACACTGAGAAAACTTAGTTGGCCGACGAACAAAAACTGCCCGATGGCCGACTGTCGGCTTGGTGTGTTCCGGGCTTTAGGGTTCCATTTGGGACAAAGCCATTCTATTTATTCTAAGCTTGCACTTCAGTTACATTCTGTGAACTCTATCTGTGTCTGAAAAATGAAAAACGCTGCCTCCGCAGGTGGCATACAGAGGTACAAAGGCAACAAGGCATGACCGAATCCAGTGATAGTGTCACATCCTGTCTACTGAGACAGCTTTATCTGATCGATTTTTGAAGGCAGCATAGATATATCATTCAATGCCTATGTTATCCCACAATCCTGTGCGTTCCAGTTCCAGTCCAGTTGAGCTAAAAAATAAATATGGCGTCTGAAAGCTGCAGTATAAACACGCAAACAGAACAACCATATATACGATGAGAACAGACCAAAATTAACTAAAACTGAGGGCTATATATAGACAAGACAAAACCCTACGGATTAAATGAGGTAATTGATTAAACACAGGTGTGACACATGAGGGTAGATAAAATGCTACAGCAACAGAAGAACAGAAACCAAAGAAACTGAACTGAACAGTGCAAAACTAACAGGATATCAACCCAAACAATGAACAACAATGGCAACAAACAGGGTAATCGAGCAAGCAGGAAAACTAGAACAAAGGAAACATGAACAGAAACACAAAACAGACAGGCCTGACAAGAAATAATGCAGACTGTCAGCTTCAACAGAAGCAAATACCATCGATTAATAACCTCGTAGCTCACAGTATGGCTCTCTTTAAAGGTTCATGAGATATTGTTAAGAATCAATTTCCCTATGAAGAAAATGAATGAGTTTTTACTTCGAGAACCCGACTGTTGCACTCAGATTGATGCTGCTTAGCAGGTTAGTACATTCCCAAAAGATAAAGACCTTTACACTATGCTAATTCATAATACGGTGCTTAACATTTATTTAAACAAATTCATTTTATCTGTCTCTCCTTCACTATCTCTTTATCAAGTTTAATCTTTAAGCTCCAAGCCTTCCCTTTAGCCTCCTAAAAAAACAGACAAAACTGTGGCCTTTAGATGGAGAACAAGCTCACTTAGCTCAGTAATATGGTTAATAGGTGAGAGACGCCCCTCGTGAGTGAACGATCCACCCATTGAGTGAAGGAGAGGACAGACGGACAATGAGCCGCTCTCCCCGCCAATGTTTACCTTTCAAGACAGGCCGCTTTATTAAGTTTGATGTGCATTAATTCCCATTAGTGTGTGTACTCATGTGTTTCCTGGCACAAAGTCAACATCAAAGGGCCTTGAAATGCTGACAGCATGCATGCGTCATGGGAACAGTGCAGGTGAGGGGTACTCGGCCTGTCTATGCGGCAGTGAATGGCCATTTCTCAGATATATGATAATGTTACGGAGCAGAAAATTGAGGGTCATTCATATTGAAAACCTATTGTTTGTTTTTATTCAGTTAGACTGCACCTGCCATAGATAACCAAGCTTATACTGCAGCCACACACTGCTAATAGACAAAACTGTTATAGCTGGCCTTCAATAAAGCAACTTCTGTAAGCACTGGGTAGTTGCCAAACTTTTTTTTTTTTTTTTTTTTTTTTGACATTATCAAAACTTTGTTCAAATGTATATCTGTACACATTTGTAAAAGTGTATTTTTAGGTGCTGTGACAACTAACTAATTAACTTTGATTTCCCGAGTTTATTTCAAAGGTCCTGTGGTCCAATTTTTAAAAGCCCAAATTTTCCATTTAGTCTGTCTAATTAATTAATTTTCACAAGGGATCCACAAGGCTCAATAGTACAATTGTACATAATTGTTCACATTTTAAAGTAAAATGTAAATTCGTGATGAACAGTCATATCTGTGTAACACTCAGTTTTGGTTGTTGTCATGGCGACTCATTGTTTGATTGATTTGAACCACCTGCTCCTTGTTTAGCTCTTTAGTTACTCGGTGTATATAAGCCCTCAGTTTGAGTCATTCTTGGTTCGTTCTCATTTATTTTTAGTTGGTTGTGTTTCTCATGCGTGTTTATTGTTTTGGTTTATTGTTAAATAAAGTAACTGATGCGTATAGATCCTGCCTCAGCCACTCATTGCTGCAACAGACTGTGAACATTTGAAAAAATATATATAGGCTTTTTTAATTAATATATGATTATGGGCAAAAATCTGTTTGTTACTATCCAGCCAAATTATAAAAATGTAACTTTTGCTTTTATTATCTTTAAATAAAAATGCTTTGCTTTTTACTTTGAGGATAGTAATGGTATGTCATGTCAACTGGTCATTTGTAGGTGAATTTTAGTGTTGAGGAAAGTTACTTTTAAAAGTAATGCGTTTGCATATTGCATTACTCACTAAAAAAGTAACTATTTGGATTACTTTTCGTGGAAAGTAATAGGTAACATTACCTTTGCATTACTTTTTCTCACCTGGGCTGGGATTGCTTTTTTTTTTTTTAAACAAACAAAGGTTCTATTTTTGCACTGTAAACCCTAACGCTCAAAATAATGAATTGGTTTGAGTAGGACAAACTCAAATTAAACAAATTATTTCAATCAAATGAACTTTTATGAGTATTTAGAACTTTCTTTTTCTTTTGAGCTCCTGAAAGCTACACATTTTAAGTCATCTGAATTCATTCATTGTTTTGAGTTTTATGAACTTGTTTCTTTTAATTTAGACAAACTTAAATTTAACTGAAACTGGGCTGGGATTTCCCAGCATGCTTTGCCATGGCACTTGAAAGGGAGAGTAAATGCTAAAATTAAGTGTTATTTAATGTTGTTTTTGTGTGTGTGTGTGCAAGATTAATGCTAAGTGGGAGATTTAGTATAGTGTTTAATGCTTTGCCATCCCAATTTAGAAGAGTTTCTGTTATGATGGGTTTTTTGAGGGGTTACCATCATGGTGGAGCATGAGCTTGGTTTGAGAACAGATATATGTTAAATGTTCTCTATTGCCATGCTCATTCAGCAATTGCTATGCTATGCTAATGTTATCAAAGCACTGTGTTACCAATTAGCATTTGCTAAATTAGCTAGTTATAACAAGCTAAATTTCCACAACTAAAAATATTTAAGTTGAGATTACATGATAATTTTAAGTTAAATGTTTGAATTAACTTACTCAAATATTTCAAGTTAAGAGCAATTAAAATGTGTAAGTACAAAATTGAAATCTGTCAGTTCTGCTTACTTAAACTTTGAATTTCTCAACTTAAAAGCATCGATGTAACTTATTACCTCATTTTTTTTTTTTTTTTAGTTTTGCCAACTTATTTGGGTTTACAGTGTGGCAAATGTAAAGGCCAAAAGTGAAATGAATAAGCCTCAGGCTGAAGGAAATGCAAATTCACGCCTGTACAGTAGATACAAATGGGAAGCAAAGTAACTTGCCTTACTTATTTGAAAAAGTAACTCAAGTGTTTTGTTGTAAATTTAAAAGTAATGCGCTACTTTACTAGTTACTTGAAAAAAGTAATCTGATTACTTAGCCCAGGGTACTTATAATGCGTTACCCCAACACTGAATATGATTACTATGGCTAAATGAGTCACCTCCGTCACAATAGGTCCGCCTATGCCGAAGCGGTCGGCTATCATCATATGGATCTGCCGTTGTCTGTCTTTCTTGCGCACACTCTCGTACGAGGGCAGACGAGGAAGAGGAGGCTCCAGTGAGGACAGGTAGTAGCTGCTGGGCACACCGATGAGGAACAAAGAGCCTGACTGACAGCCACAAGCAGAAACAACATATAAACAGATGATATGTGACCTATCAAATGAAGAACTGAAAGTAATGACGACAAACATTCACCCTAATGTTGTTCCAAACCTGTATTCATTTCTGTCGTCTGTACAAGAGAATACATACAAGAAAAAGTGAATATCTTTCCATTCAGGAAAAGTATTTTGGTGCTATTGGTCATACAGGTTTATAACAACATGAAGGTGAGGAAATGATTGCAGAGTTGTCATTCTGTGTGGAAGGATGCGGGTTCTTTCATAGCGCTTACCTGTGCATTGACGTTATCATGACCCGTGTCGTGTGTTTGCTCAACATCAGATGAAGCAACTAGAGTCTGTCTGCTGTTGTAGTACTGAGGAGGAGCTTCCTGTTCAACCAAAAAATGACAAACCTCTGTTAATATGACATTTCAGACATCATCAATGCTTATTCGGTCACCACTGTTCAAAAGTGTGAATGAAAATAAGCTTAATTTACTTAATGTAAAATACCTTTTCTTGTAAATTTGGGTCAAAACATGATACAGACAAGTTCTTGACGCAGTTCATGAGATTCACCCTTATGTATAAGAAGTATAAACGGTCTTTATTTTGCAATAATAAATGGCTGACTGTACCAAAAAGTGCACTTTATAATAATGTCAAAATAAAAGCTTTAAAGTACATTTTAAATCATATTTTAGTTATTTACTACATGCTAAAGCAGTGTAACATACTAAAGTACTTGATAATAATTTGAACTGTAGAGTGTTATTCAACATGACATTTAAAGTTATATTTTAATCTATTTGTATTTAAAGGCAAAGTCACCACCGTTCAAAAGTTTGAGTGAGATTTTATTTTTTATGTTTTTATGTTCTCTTCTGCTCACCAAGTCTGCATTTATTTGATCAAAAACAAAGACAGTAATATGGTGAAATATTATCACAATTTCAAAGAACTGTTTTCTATGTGAATATATTAAAATGTTATTTATTCCTGTGATCAAAACTGAATTTTCAGCATCATTACTCCAGTCTTTAGTGTCACATGATCCTTCAGAAATCACTCTAATATGATGATTTGAAGCTCAAGATTATTAGCAATGTTGAAAACAGTTGTGCTGCTTCATATTTTTAGCTTCATTGTCCTTTCCAGAGCTCAACCACCAGCATAATTACAATGTTTTCATATTGATTGCAAGTCAAACCATCACCAATCTTGATTTAAAGTCTCACACCCTGGTCTTTGTCCTCCTCAATGTCTCTTCTCCTCCTCTTCCTACTTCTGCAATGTTGGAGCCAGACCTCTGGATGGTCGTAAATTACGCCGCTAAAGAGAAGACCACCAAGCAACTTCCTCCATGGCTCCCTCCCCTCCCATCCATCGCTAGATTAGGCAGGCGGGCCCCGCGTGAGGCCGAGGAATTCCTCCAGCCCAGCCGGACACTCTGTGATTACCCCACACCTAAATAGAAGCCTTTGTGTCCCGGGACAATACAGTGTCTTACTGCGTCATCAGGGTGCTGAGTAACAAACCCCACACTGGTGTTTTAAAGGTCTGCCTCTGTTTTGCGCCCTTGTTTCTGTGGCAGGTACTACTAAACAAGCGCACTCCGTTTTACAGGCCCATATGTCACCCGGACAAGTCAGTCATTAGTGCACTAGTTGGTCAATAAGTGCAGAGAAGAGTCAGAAATTAACCAGAGATTGAGGCTAAATACAATGGCAAGAGATAGAATGCCCCCTTTTTAAAAAAAAAAATTATATCTGTTATTTACACCATTTCATATATGGGTGAATTCCACATAAAAATTTAAAGAAAAAAAATAAGAAATTATTATTTTGGACAAAGAGAATGAAACCTATTTTAAGACCTTATTTAAGATATTGTTTTCTTTACAATTACATGGGGTGATAAATTCGTACCATTACTGTATATTTTGAGTTATTCCATTATTAAGTTATTGCAGTTATTACATTATTGTTATTTCCTTACATTACTGTAATACATATTACAATACATTTTTAAAGGCAGTACAACAAATTCTACCATAAATATTTTACCAATCAAATAATGTCAAAAATATACTGGTTTCAAAAATAGGCTTCATTTACTTAATGTAAAATATCATTTAAAATGAGTAAATTTGGGTCAAAACATGATACAGACATGCTCTTAATGCGGTTCATGAGATTCACCCTTATGTAAGAAGTATAATTTTTTTTTTTTTTACTGTACCAAAAAGTGCACTTTATAATAATGTACAAAAAAAAAAATGTTTGCTTTAAAGTACATTTTAAATAATGTTTTAATAATTATTTTGACATGTTGACTAAAGCAGGGTAACATACTAAAGTACCTGATTATAACTTGAACTGTAGTGTATTATTAAATATTACATTTAAAATGAATATATTTTAATATATTTGTATTTCATAGACAGAAGAAATTATGAAATTACACATGAAGATGTATTAAGTCCTACTTAAGTAGGCAAAAAACACTCAAAAGTTCAGCTAATTGCATTTAATATAAAATTAAACTATAATACATTTTCATTTAATTGGAATTAACATGCAATTACATGTCTGAAAACATTACATTCAGTTCACACTTAAAAATATATTTCTGTTTTTAAAAGTATGCTAAAGTGTACTTTCTTTTTCACAAAGGATGGTATTTTTAAAAGACAGTCTTATATCTGATACAGATTTAATTTTATGGTAATCAGACATACTGTAGGTGTGTTTTTATTATTCCAGTTGAAGGATAAATGGACAACATGCTTTGTGTTTTTATATTGTTAGAAAAAAGTGCCATCTAAAAGGTAAAAAAATGCTCCTGTCAATCAATTCCAGTAGGCAAATATCGTCCCCTAATAGAAACCGGGTCCTAATCTGAGACACAGCTGATGCCTTGGACTCAAGGCAGGGCTCCTGACAGCTCTGACATCACTCACAGTGACGTATTTTGACCTTTCCCATCACCCCTCTCATTCGGGACTCCGAGAGACACGTTTAGTAAATGTGAGGTCAGGGGTCACCTTCCCTCGCTGGTTTTCACTCTTAACAGTCTCAGAGTCCCCCCAATAAGAGAGACGTTCTTTTGTTTGCTCCTCTGATTCAGGCAGTGTGAAAAAGCAAAAGCGTGTAAAATCAGTCCTGAAGTCGGGGGAGGACCTCTTCAGCGGTGTGCCTTTTTCAGTGCCTGACCTAAAGTAAAAGCTTTGTCTCCTGTGATCCCCCCACCAAAACACCGAACCTAACGATCAAATGGTGAAGTGGCCTCAGTAAGAGGACGTATATATGTCTCAAAATGAGTCAAGTTTCTATTGGAGAGATGATAAAAGGGTTTCACTTGCATTGGCCTGTTGTTTTGAAGAACTTCTTGCTGACAAATCCAGCATAAACCACACTGTAAAAAAGAATTGTTGACTTAAAAAAGTAATTGGTTGCCTTAAAATTTTGAGTTCATTGTAATTAAAAATTTTAGTTAATACAATGAAGGCGAAACTCAAAATATTATGTTATCTGAACCACATTAATTATTGAAGTTGATTTCACATACGAAAAAATGTTGTGATCATGAAAATAATTTTTTACAATTCAGCATAAAGGCCGGAACACACCAAGCCGACGGTCGGCCGTCGGGCAGTTTTTGTTCGTCGGCCGACTAAGTTTTCTCAGTGTGTTCCACACCATCAGCAGCAGTTGGTCCTTGTCGGCTTTTTTTTTGGCCGATTCGAAATGTTGAATCGGCGTCGGAGTTCGTCGGTCCGTCGGGCCATCTGATCATTCTGATTGGCCGTTCAGCTACTGCCACCCGCTGGTACGGAAATGCATTTCATCTTGCGCAGGCGCAGAATGACGTGCTACTTGGCCGTCGGGTATCGAGCGTCGGTTTGGTGTGTCAGGGCAACTTTGGACACAGACACTGCCAACATGAGCCAACCCCGCAGTCTGCTTTCGTCGCCACTAGTTCGTCGGCGTCGGCTTGGTGTGTTCCGGCCTTAAAACTCCATGATGGTCTAGGCTGGTTTATGCTGGTCTAGCTGGTGGACCAGCAGAGTCATGCTGTTTTCAAGCAAAGCTGAGCTGGTCTACCTCATGTACCTTATGCTGGATTTTTCAGCAGGACTTGAACCATCAAAGTCATAAAGTTTAAGAAACACGAAAAACACCACGCATTAGAGATTTACCATGTTAAAACCAGATTTCTTCTTCTTCAGTGCAAGTATGGTTTTATTTCATCCATTTAATTATCCACAAGGTGAAAATCAAAACTGACATTTCATCCGCTTAAACTCCGCCCCTTTCTTACAATCGAATGCAAACTTGCATTCAGCTGATCTGCCTTCATCCAATCAACAACCGGTGGACTAAATCAAGTCCTGCCCTTTTTTGTTTTTCAATTATCCATTTCACTCTGATGTACATCACAATACAGAAGAAAAGAACTGACGCTACTGTTTCATTGACTTTAAAGTGCGTAAACAAAGCATCTATAGACAGCAATTTACTAAAAACTGACAACTCATATGCTAAAATTTCTTTAAAGAGGCCATATTATTCACATTTTCAAAGTCTTGATTTTGATTCTGGGCTCTACTAGAATAAGTTTTCATGCTTTATTGTTCAAAAAACACATAATTTTTTTCCCATATTTGACATTGTTGCAGTTCCTCTCTTCCCAGTCTGTCAGTAAAGGCCCGTTCACACTAAGAATAATAACTATAAGATAATGATAATGATATAGTTCTAAAAATCATTCTCGATATCAAAGAGTCCACACCACAACTAACAATAACCGCACAGAGAAACAATATCATTGGAATCACTTTCAGAATAATTTTATCCAGCTGATGAATGATAAAAACATTGACAGCCAATCAGAATCCATCCTGCTGTAACAACAGACAAGCACGCACTTAGAATAAACAGAACAATATCACTTCGGGCGTGTTTGGGAAACGCCACGCCCCTTACCATAACTGCAAGTTCCATCACATTACTAACTAACTCAACCAGGTCCCGCCCCTTTATTTTGCATATGCATTGGGCGGGAATTATTTAAATGAGGAATATTGTGACATGTTTGTTCCCAGAAGAAAACTCAAGACTACAGTGGAGGCATTTCAGGGAGTTCAGAAACAGTGTTACAGAAAATTTGTAACTTTGTAATTTCCCAGACCTTTTTCATGTTCAAACAGCAACATTACGCACTAAAGATAGTTAAACATGTAAAAAAGTCCTCTTTAAGCAAAACTGTTGGCAGCTGTTTCTTGTCCACAGCCTTGAACAGAAGCACATAAAGCCTTCACTGAGGTCATGTAAACACGTTACACCCTTCTCTTTTATCAATATGTGGTCATGACTGACAAAGATACATTTTTGGCCATTACCTCAATTTCACCCACATTTAAACACCAGTGTTCTTTTGGCTTATTGGCATGCACATGTGTGACATGCATGCATGACAGGAGAATGTGAGTCTCTACAAGTTTCCCGCTGACATTTTGGAAAACTAGGGTTTTTAATGCTGTTTAACACCACACCTCATATGATTGCAGTTGAGTGCTGCAGGGATGATGTATTTCTGTAGGCCAAAACCCAGAAATGAGTTTTAGCACTTCGGTTCTCGCTCTTGAGTTTTTTGAATAGGTTTTTGTTGGAATGCCTGAAATAAGGTCTGTGGATAACACAAGCTCAAGATATTTTCATGTTTCATTCTACGATATAAAATACTTCAGTGATTTTTGTAAAGCAACTAATGCGACTACAGAGGTTGTCGAGGACATTAAACGTCACTTTCACAGCCTCGTTGTGTTTAGAATCGCGCTCTTGCAAACTATTATAACTCAAATATTCAAGCTTTACAATGGCGTTGAAGTCATGTGACCACGGTGTAGTTCGTTTATAGCCTATGTTTTACTTCTGCTGATTATATTCAGGCTCATTTGTGAAGATCCATAAACCTTTGTTGGCTTATTTTCTGCAATAATCCAAGCACCAACTCTGTGGTGATGCTTAACTTACAGTTTGGCCTACAAAAATACATCATCACTGCAGCGCTCATGAAAACTGACAACGGGAAATAACATTCAAGTCTTGTAAACGTTTGCCAGGTTATTGGTTTACATCAAAGCAGGTAAAACGTCATTTTAGTAAACTGATTTTTGGTAGTTATCAGTATTTTTGTCTGCATGTAAACATGCTCATCTCCGTCAGGTGTGTTTGATCAGGGTTGGATCTTAAATCTTGAGGAAGGCGGGTCTCCAGGAGTGGGTTTGGGCATCGCTGATTTAATGGGTTTAAATATAGTGGTCGTGGTCAATATGTGTGTACAAGTTGTGCCTCTTACTCATTTAACCTGTACCTCACGTCTATCTTCACCACAGTTTAACTTAGCAGGCATGTTTTTGCATTTCCTCTTTGTGGGAGGAAGAATGCGGAGGCAGTTTCCCTGTGTTACTAAGATAAGGTTAAAGTTCTCTCAGGGGGAACGATTAGGGCTGAAAGTGAACAGGAAAAGGAAACGCTGAGGATGAGGTACATGACTTCAGGCTAAGTGACCAGAGCACAGCAGATAAAGGTTGCACTCTCTCTGTCTAATCTAACATCTGCTCTCACGTCCCACATCCTGAGGACTGGACACGTTAAAGGAGAAAAGCTCTGACATGACCTGAGGTTTCACAGGTACGTCTTCCTGCACTTATAGAGCTCCGCTGAATTTTCAGCACGTATGTTTATTACATATTTTGCCATAGTTTTGAACTTTCAAAGCCTGTTAGACACACTTTAACATGTTTTTTAATCTATTCATATCCTAGTAATCTCACGTCTCTGCTAGACAAGTCCTCAAACTGTGCTCAAATCATGTCAGAGATTTCAATACAAATGAATTAAATTCTTCCAAGAGCAAATTAATGGAGCTCTACCAGCATTTATTGATGATAAACTTCTATTTTAATTCAAGCGTATGAGGCCAGACATCTTCACCCTGGAGCTTTACTCCTCCACTCAATTTAATATCTGATTACTGTGTAACTTTTCTAGGGCACTTGTAACCGTGATAGTCAAGGGAACGGTCACGCTGTGTTGTGCTCCTCACTAACAGAGCGGCTTGTTTAGATGCTTCACTGATCTGACTCACGTCGGCCTGGACAGTTTGTGCTCTTTGACTTGAGTTTTTGAGGCTTTCTTGCTTACGTTGCTTAAAATTGTTTTGTTTAATATCGTAGCTGACGCTAACAATACAAGCTCCTCGTGAGTTGAGTCACAGTGTTTGCCAAAGCACATGGTGAAGCTCTTGAAAGTTTAGCACAGTTAAGAAAAAGATAATATGTAATCTCTGGTTGTGTGTCAGTGTACTGAACGGTGGGAGATGTTCTTCATTCCCAAAAATATCAAACTAGGTCAGCTGTAGCTCTTTAACTACATTTGATACTTTCATTCGCCTAAACTGTCCAGCATTACTTGGTAAATGGCTTTCATGTCACATTGGAAAGGTAAATCACAAATGACATCTCATTAATATCTAAATTGTCCCTTATTGGGAGCACTGAGATGGAGATTTGAATGATTGTGCTGAAGTCTTCTGCTTCTTATAGTTTTCTAACTCAGTAATCTCACATGTCTCCTCAAATGTTTCAGAAGAAATCTCAACAATGTCTCAAACTGTGCTCAGAGAAAGTCAAGGATGTCAATATGAACATTTCCCATTAAATTGTTCCAAGACCAAACCTTATGAGCTACATTCATTTTGAAGCCTTGGTTTTGTAGGAGAAACACCTGAGGCACAGTTGATACTTAATGAAACCTAACTGAGAAGGTATAAAAAGTGTAACCTTTGATAAATGAGATTTTCCTCACCATGTCAGTACGAGATTCCTGATAAACTCTCATTTTGCAGCAGAGAGGAACCTTCCGGTACAGGATCAACAACAGCACCACGATCATGAAGAAAAACACCAGACAACAGACTGAAAAAGACAACAGACACCGTACACATCAATCAGCCTGTCACCTGTGCTTTTTCTGTTTCAACTCATCCATTAAAATGTACACATTTAGATTCGTAAAGAACATTTAGATTCAATTTATGCGACTTAAAACGTTTAAGCATAAAGCATGAGCCTTTAGATCTCGACTTTACAATATTGGCAAACATAATTTCTGCATAATAAAGTATCTTTTTCAAGGACTCATAAAGTTATTATTATTATTGTATACACACACACACACACACACACACACACATATATTAGTGCTATCAAATAGACTAATCATACACACACACATATTATACCCAAAAATTCTTCATACAGTGGACTACCATTAAAATTGATAAAAATTTGGGACCAAACATTATTCAGACACTTTGACCTGACCATGTTTTGCTTAAGTGTTTTTCTTTAATTGCTAATGCGACCTTTTTACACCACAGACTGAACAAAATTAAGCATTGCTTGGTAATTGACCTAAAACTAGAGCGAATAAACTGTGATAATGTGTGAAATGTTGAAGGTGTCTGAATACATTTTGGTCTATTTATTTTATGCTAAGTATATCACAAATACATTTTACATATTTATGTACTTAATAAAAATACCCTGCAATTGTACTTTTGTTATACTAAACTGGTATACTCAGAGTCTGGTAAAGTGGAACAACTAATTTTGTACTTAATGCACTTTAGTTAACTGGAAGTAGTGCTGAGGTCCAACTAAAGATTTTTGATTGTGCTAAAGTGGAACTTTTCCAGTACACTTTAAATATCTTGCATTTTAAGACTGATATTATACAAAGATCATACAATCCTTATTAATAGTGACATTAAAACACATTTTAGGCCTAATATTAAGAGTTCTGTGCATTAAAGAAGTACTCTAAAAAAAGTTTAATTATAATATTTGTAGTAAGTGTCAAGCTATATGTCAGTAAATATGATAATGGATTTGTAGTATACTTAGTATAAAATAAATGTATTTTAAATACATTTTGGTAAAAGTTTTTCACTAGGGGATGAAATAAGTCTGTATCTCTGTATTAAGAACATCCTTTAAGATCTTGTACTGTCATATAGGGCTCAACCATTTTTAAAATAGATAATACTACATTTAAACAAATAATTTAAACAAATAATAATATTGTAGGAAAAATGTTGCTACATCATCAGCCCAATTAAGACATTTAACATGAGTCCTTGAAAAATATTTAAAGCGATGAAATAATATTGTCACTTACATGCACCCACGACGATTGTCCGCTGGTCCGCTATGAAGCTCATGGAGGGGACAGTTGGGGACACAGTGGTGGACATCTCTGATAAATACAACTCTTCTAACAAGCGACCCAAGCTGTCTCATAGTAAGTCAGAAGAGTCCTCTTTCTTCCTTCCCAGCTTCATTTCAGAGAGTCTCCAGAACTTCAGCTGAGTGAACTGAACGTCAGTCACGACTCACATTCTGGTCCTCACGAAGCAGCGGATACATTGTTGCCATCAATGAATGGACAGAGAATCCTACTATGGTGAAGGACTGGCTCATGAATACTAATGAAGCTCGTGACTGGACGCTGCAGGAAGGTTGCTAAGCAACGGTTGCAAGGACTAATTAATATTCATTAGATAAGCCTTCTCCGTAGTAGGATTCGTTCATTTCGGGGTAATAAGGAGCATGTTAAATAGACAAAAATAAAGTTGTGAATTTGTTTACGTCCTAGCATAAATACAGAAATGAACGTTCTCTTAAAAATACAAATTATAATAATATTAATAACTCACTCTATGCCATACTCTCTAACCGTATCGCTCAAATAAACAAGCTAAAGCATTCCTTGAACATTTGGTTGTCTTGGAGATAAGCAGGACTTTGCGCTTTTATAGAGCGCCGCCTAACGTTAACATACTACTTCTGCATGTTTTTAAACTCTTACAGAGAGAGAGAGCTATTAGTAGTAGTAGTATTTGTACGTTCATTAATTCATCTTTCTTATAGGAATGTATTCATTATTAATTTTTATTTTGGAAACGACCATTTATTATAACTACATGTTGATACTTAAACATCTGATTTTAGGAATAAGAT
Source organism: Ctenopharyngodon idella (assembly GCF_019924925.1). NCBI lineage: Eukaryota > Metazoa > Chordata > Actinopteri > Cypriniformes > Xenocyprididae > Ctenopharyngodon > Ctenopharyngodon idella. Next base: position 43,434,255 of record NC_067222.1, on the reverse strand, counting down.
TAGAAAAAGGCCTGTATTAAAATATTTATTAAAAACTGTATATGTTAAATAATTTTTATAAGCAATCATCGTGAATTTGTAAATCGTATACTTTATTATTATATTTTCACACGAGTATAGACAGCCACATAGTCATGTCCTCTCTGAACATGGATTCAGACTCAGTCTGATTCAGTTGAATCAGAATCATTTTGTTAAAAGACTCTGAGCCACAACGCTTTCTCAACGGGCATTGACCGGTTCAAAGTCTGATTCACTGAGTCGACTCCCTCCAGCGCGTGACTCGCGGCTAACATGACTCGCTGCTATGTACGATTCACGGGGGAAAGATGGTCGCGAGCACCCGTGTGCAGAAGCTTCTTAGACGTTATAAACTCGCAATCGCGGCCGGTTTAACGATCCTGCTGATCCAGGGGCTGGTTGTATGGAGTCTGCGGAGTCTGGAGGAGGGAGAGGCTGAGGTAGGTGCTGTTTAATGCGGGAAAATCTGTCCTCCGTGTCTCAGTTACGCCGTTTGATCTGAAGGTTTATGATAGCATGCTAAGCTAGGCTAAAGCCGTCAGTCCAGTCCCATTAGCTGAACTGTAACTCCAATAATAGCGACGTCTTCTGTAAACAAACACGTTTGTTGCATTACCAGAGAAACCCGTAGTATACGAAACATATTTGCAGTTGTTATGATCAAGTGTTGTGTATGCGATCATTTAAAGCGGTTTGTTTTGACCGGCGTCGGGTTTTAAATGACTGGACTGACTTCACCCATAACAACTCTATGGCTGTGTAAAAACTTAGTGAGCTGTCTACGCAGGCAGCATTTTTGGTCATCATAGTCTTAAAAACCTAGAGGGCTACATACATAGACCGCATTTTAGGCATCATGGTCTTATATTCCAGTAAGCTGCCTTCATATACACATGATTTTGGGGCTTCACTGTATGAGAATCTAGCGACCCTCCTACATATTGAACTGCAACCTTTTTGGCCATCGTAGTTTGTAGGACTAGTAGAAAGTGTCCTACCTAGACAGCATTTTTGAGCACCGTAAGTCACTCACTAGACTTTGATTATGATGCCCAAAAATGCTGACTACGCTCCTAAAAATAAGGGTCCCAAAAGGGATGTTTTGCAGCGATGACAGAAGAACAATTTTTGGTTTCCCAAAGAACCTTTCAGTGAACCGTTCTTAAAAGAACCATTTTTTTCCCCTTAGTTTGAAGAACATTTTGAAAATCTAAAGAACTTTTTTCCACAAAGAATATTTTGTGGAATGGAAAGATTCCATGGATTCCCATTGATGCCAATAATATACCTTTATTTTTAAAGTCACCATGAAATGGAAATTTTAGTCTTTTCTTCTCTATTGTGACGTATGTCCAAGTGAAACGGCTTCTCGAACAAGAACAAATGTAGGGCAGGGCTTGATTTTGTCCATGGGGGATTGATTGGATGGCTGTGGTTTGCTATTGGTGGATCTCATGTGAGTGACAGGTTAACACATCATCAGAGAAGAGATGCCGGAGACATCAGAGACATATCTGTTGAGTGCGTGAACTCAATGGCCAATCAGAGGTGTTTACGAATCCCCTCTTGGTACCGAAGTCAGTACTTTAGACAACCCTACAAATGAGATTGTACGAATTCATATGAATTAGCTGCCAAATCGTAAAATGGATATGAATTGGCATGAGAGTGTGTTAACACCTGTCTCCACTTTTAAATGCGATGCCCACATCTCAAAATCCAATCAACAACCGATAGGACCTACATAGAACCAACGTCCTGCCTTACTTTTTTTTTTTTCTTTTTCAATCATCTGTTTCACTTGGAATGTGGAAGAAAACATCTCTCGCTACTCTTTCATCACAATGTGCTTTATTTCTGTTGCTTCACACGGGGTTGGTAAACTGCTGTCAATTAAATGAATCATGTGTGAGCATTTTGCGGTTCTCGGATGACTGCAGCTAATAATGTGGTGTAGTGTTTAAACATCCGAGGCAGATCAAACCCCAGCAGGGTTGATTCAGGAATGATAATCATTGTGCTCTTGATCAAAACACTTAAACGCAGGTTAGTCCAGAATGACTAATCCTGTAATAAATGAACTGTAACTGTAAGTAAACTCAAAAGAAGCCTGAATAACTAATTAGTAAATGATTATCTGTCTGCTGTTCAGGGGCCCAAGAGTAATATGTGAAGGCATTTGTGAAAGGTTACGAGTTGTAACGAGTATCAGGAATGTGCTGTCGTGTCTGGATTCCTGCTCCACCTGCACTTCTCTGTCCTCCTGCATCGAATAGATTCCCCACATGATCAATGAATGTATCAAGAGTCTTGAGCAAAACTAAATGGTGAACAAGTTCTTCAGTAGTCTAAAGTGAACTCAGTATTTTTCAGAAAAAGTACTCTATCGTTCAAATGTTTGGGGTCAGTAAGACCGTTTAATGATTTTGAAAGTCTCACGCTCACCAAGGTTGCATTTATTTGATCAAAAGTAAAGTAAAACAGTCTTTCTATTTCAATATGGTGGTAAAGCTGAATTTTCAGCATCATTATTCTAGTCTTCAGTGTTACATGATCCTGCAGAAATCATTCTAATATGCTGTTGTGCTGCTCAAGAAACATTTTTTTTTTTTTACTATTCGCAATGTTGAAAACAGTTGTGCTGCTTAACACCGTCTCTTAACCAGATTCGATGTGAAAGATTATTTGTAATACTTAATATTTGTTAAAAGTAAAGGACACTTAATGTTTATAATTTACCAGTTTTAACTCATTCTCCCAAGACTGACTATCACTAGTTATTCTCACAAGTCCGCATCCATATTGTAAATAAATGTGGTTGAGATGATAGTGGACTGTATGAATGGAGTGCCGCCACCCTGAGAAGCTCCCAAAGTTTCTGTCATGGGATGTTTCACATGTTTTTGCCGTGAATGCTTTCCTGCAGCCTCTCTCCTAATTGGCCCTCATGGGAATGCAACCTACCATGTGGGCCTGGAGGTGCAAGACACAACTACTGCAGATATTACAGCCATACTGTTGCAGTACGAGTCCATATTTTCTGATTCATTCAGGAACAGTGCATGTTTGATTGATAAAGAAGCCTTTCCTTTTGGTGGCCAGTCTTGAATGTAACCTCTTAAAGGTCTACAGCTCAGCAAGTGTGATGTGCCATTCAGCCCCAAGGTGTCCTAATGGCAGTGGTCATCCTTGTTTAAGCAGGAATCAGCCTACAGATTTGACACTGTACTCTGTATTTCCGGTACTGCAAAATGGCTGGTAATGTTACCTTTTTTTTTTTTCTTTAAAGTATTGACCAATACTAGTAGGTACTACATTTAATTGGAGACTTACTTTCGCAACAAAAAGTATGTTTTATATAGTATAAATGAATTTCAGACGTACTACATTCGCCATGTTGTTACTGTCACCTGACCTACCAGCGCCATTTGCGTTGCTTCACTGCCATTCATAAATCCTCTCCTGTTGCCTCATGGGATAGTAAAGTGTCAATCAGATGTTTTATTTCAGAATCAGTAGTAGGTCATCCAGGTACGTATCGCCCACTTTCTTTTCGAACACTATGAATTCGCACATACTACTCTGTTGGTGTACTGTTTTCCGCATACTATATAGTAGAGTTGTCAAAAGTACCGAATTCGGTACCTAGTTGGTACTAAAATTTTAAAAATGTGATGCTCATCGGATATGTCTGTGATTGGCTACAATGATCAACGCTGTAAAAACATTGTAAATAGTTAAGAATGATGCTCTTCACCAAGTGCTTACACAGATACACACGGGAGCATTTAAAAGCAGACGTCTACCGCGGACCAGTCCTCTGATAGACGCCTGCTTTCAAACACTCCCGCTTTCAAAACGCTTACAAATTCAAACACTTCCATGTGCTTTCAATGCTGCCATGCGTTGATCATTGTAGTCAATCACAGACGTATCTGATGAGTGCCTGAACACAGTGGCCAATCAGAGGTGTTTACGAATCCACTCAACAGCGCTCAAAGCATCACATTTTTAAAATTTAAAAGTCGGTACTTTACAACTCTACTATATAGTATGATAGTAGGCATATTCGAACGCAACGACAGCTAGAAATATCTGGTTGAATGCATAAATTATGCGCATCCTATGTTGATAATGAAATCTGTCATGTGCATTGTACACCTAGTATACATGAAAACAAGTAGAATTTGGTTTTGTTGGCACGTTTGCCATGTTTCTCTAAACGGAGGTGTAAAATTACCAATTTTTAAAATCAACATTGGTGGCAATGTTGGAGAATGTTACGCTTTTTTTTCTTTTCTTTTTTTTTGCTCTCTAAAATTGCCATAAATCACCTAAATTGATACATAAATTCAACTGTCGCTGAAAAATGAATGACTTCTTGCCACTTTGTTTTTGCAAATTGCTGTTTGTGTGAACTTATTGACCGTCAACATGCTGAAATCCACTCTGAATGACTCTATATTCAGCCATTTTATAGCACCACCACTAAAAAGTAATGAAGAACCTTTACGCACTAGTCGACTAACTGATTGTTTGATGCCGAGTCAACCGTCCTAACTGATCCCTACAAAAGAAGTTGTCCTTATTCCAACCACAGCACATCCACAGGCTTCTCTGACCTCTGTCTCTCTCTGTAGCGAGTCTCAGTGTGATGAAAGAGGCCATTGATTTGGCAGCCTTTGGTCTCTAAGACTGGAAGAATGAATTACTGCAGGTCATGTGATGTTGCTGTGACCTGTGCTGCTTAAAGGAAGTTAACGATTCTGCTTCTGATTCAGATTTCTCTTAAACAATTCAGGTTCCGTAAGGGCTCCTTTAATGACTCTATTAGTACTTTCGAGAAATATTTCTCATCATTTTCATTGCATTTATGACCCTCAGCAGACTGTTGCCAAATGATGATCATCATTTCAGATTTCAGCAGAACAGGCATTACAGTCAAAAATAAAGACTTTAATGAGTTTTCACAGAAATGCAATCCAACAAACAGCTTTTTCTGGGTATTAAATGTAAATGCTAAACAAATAAAAATGTGGTATTTCATTCATCAATACATTTTTAAATATACTGCTGACAAAACTCATATGTATAATTAACTATATGTCATTCGAACAACTACACTGATTTAACTGTCTTACCCTCACAACAATACAACATAACACAGTAACAGGGTTTCCAGCTGTATATGACAAAGATATTTACTTGCGTTTCTGTAAGGGATTCAGATTAATTCTATAACTGCTTTTGATTCGCTAAAAAGAACCAGTGTGGTGAGAAATCGAGTCCCCCCAGGAATCGGGTCTCCTTTAGGACCCGGAGCGATCCCATAAGTTCAACGGACTTTTAATGGGTAGTACTTTTAGCGCCTGATTATAATTCCTGCAAAATCACGTTATGATTTATATTGTTTAAACTGCATTATAATGACCATTAATGTCTTTTAAATGACATGGTTTATATACTAGTTTATAATTAAAGCTATAGGTTGTGGAATGAAGCATTTCTCGTTCTTACTGTTCTTTTAGTTATTTATTTCTCATGACACCGGCTCATAAGAATCATTTGTTTGAGAATCAGAGTACACTGATTGACAGGCAATCAGAATCCATCTTCCTTTAAAGAGCTCAAACATTTAAAGCGGCAGATGACAAATCTGCAGTGTGCACTCATAATAAACAGAACATTATTGTCCATTGGTGTGGGCGCTAATATAGTTATCATTCTTGGTCTAAACAGGCCTTTAGTCTTGTGTTCTGTCCACACTGGCATTAGAATGCACATTTGAGAATTGTTTAACAGACCAAAATGCGATCATTTGTCATTTGCAAGCCATTTGCTTCTAGGCTCTGAATAAGATCCATTTCTTTGTTCCAACCTCTATACTTCATGTGTAGGTTGCACCCAGTGGGTTGTTTTTAAGGTTACGAAGTAAACTTTGGTGAGAGGCAGTGTGTGGACAGCTGTCATCTGACTGTCAGCTAAGAGAGGAAGTTGTTTAATGTTTCCCTTTCTGCTGTAAGTCTTGTGCAATCTTCTGGGTGTAAAATACATAACACAAGCTCTCTATTCCAGCATGTTAGATTGTTGCTAAGCTTAAAGGGTTAGTTCACCCAAAAATGAAAATGATGTTATTAATTACTCACCCTCATATCGTTCCGTAAGACCTTTGTTCATCTTTGTTCATCTTCGGAGCACGTATTAAACTGCCAGAGTCACGTGAACTATTGAAGTTTCAAAACACTTATGACGTAACGAAGCCTCATTTACTGAAATCACATGACTTTGGCGCTCTGAACCACTGATTCGAAACAAATGATTCGTAAAGCTTCGAAGTTTCATGAAGCAGTGTTTTGAAATCTCCCATCACTAGATATTGTGGAATAAATTCATTATTTAGTTTTTTTGGCGCACAAAAAGTATTCTCCTTGCTTTATAATATTAAAGTTGAACCACTGTACACACATAAACTGTTTTAAATATGTTTTTAGTAGCTTTATGGGCAATGAAAAAGGGAGTGTTATTACTGGCGATGCAGGCCTCACTGAGCCATCGGATTTTATCAAAAGTATCTTAATTTGTGTTCTGAAGATGAACAAAGGTCTTACGGGTGTGAAACGACAAGAGGGTGAGTAATTAATGACATAATTTTCATTTTTGGGTGAACTAACCCTTTAAGCTAACAGCCCAATACTCTACAAAATAGGTAAAATGGTCAGTCAAATTCATCCATCCATCCATCCATCCAGTCATCCAGTTAAGGATTTATTTCACTGAGCTGACTGCAGTTTATTCTGGGATCACGCATACAATGCTGCTGTCCTTGTGAAACAGCTTTCACCTTTGGTAACAAGTCTATGCTAACTCATTATGTTTTGAAACAAAGCTGTCGGTTCACTTTGAAACCACTGAGCTTGAAAGTCCAAACCGTTCCTGATAATGAGGCCCACTGGTGCTGTATCGCCTGACACTGGTCTAGGGATGCTGGCCCACAATCCATTGTTTTTATTTGTGTGGGCAGCAGATGTGTGGCATAGACTCAGACTTGCTGTGTAATGACCCTATAGCAGGAAATGGTGGGAATAGGTTGTTATTTCTCTCTCTCCCATTACATACTTCCAGCACCACATTGGCATTCCATGCGGTGTTGTGGTTAGCTTTTTTTAACAAGCCATTCTTAACGCAGGACTAGATGGTTTTAGTTTGTTTGTTACATACATTCTTCTTTTTGCAACATTGGAAGCTAGTGGTTGACCGATTATTTATTTATTTATTTTTTTGGATGGTTGACATAAAGCCGATAACAGTTTTGTGAATATTTGCTAGATGTTATGTGTGTGTGTGCTGAAAAAAGAAATTTGTGTTTGTACATCCTGTCTGTAAATAGGACAAAAAAAATAAATAAAAAAATGGTCAGTTGGACCGATCAGACTGAGCACCACAACACTCTTGTAGCCAATCAGCAGTAGTGTGCATATCTGCTCATTAAAGGGAAGGAGGGGGAGTGAACAAGAGGGAGATTTGAAGAAAGACTGTAGAAAGAAAGATAGCTGAGATTTTACTAAAGAGGATAAGGTCAGAGGAATATCACTGGAAAAAGAAGGGTTATGATAAGGCAAGAGCTTAACGGATGCGAAAGTTGCTCTGTTTCTGCTCTATGTAAGCGTATCGTTTTGCTATGTTTAACACAACCAAGAAATGTTGCTGTTGAATTACAGCCGATTCATCCATACGTGCTCCAGCTGCCTTATGCGGCAGCTGTTATGGTGCGTTCACACCAGATGCGAATGAAGTGTTAAGCGCGAGTGATTTACATGTTAAGTCAATGCAAAGACGCGAATAGACATCCTGCAGCGCAAATAGAGCGTTTCGGGCGAATCGCCCCATTAGTCGTTGCCTGTGTTGCATAACGTGTTCATTATTTTGGGGGCGGAGCAATGAAGAGAGGGGTGTGTTTGTTTGGGTGTCGAATTCAAATATCAACAGTTTCTCTCATAAATCACTTACTGCACCTTTAAGTCCAAAGTGTATTTCGCTTGTCCATGTTGTTCTTGCGGAAAGTGCACAATGTAACTTTTTTCATCCACTGTTGTCTATGTGCAGCCCAGTTTTTCTTATCATCGAGGGCTTGTCACATTTACATTTAGGTTTCAGTTGACATCCCTAATTGACTTGGTTGTTATGACTAGTCCACTATCTGAATAAGAATAAAGTAGGCATCCAGCCTGTTTTAATTTTGAAGGAGCTTAATTTAGCGAAGACATGTAGAATCCACCAATGATGAGGCTAAATTTAGTTCATCTTACAGAAACTCTGTCAAAAGCTTCTTCATTTGGCTTTCAGCTCCATCAGTGCTGGGACAGACGCCCAGCACCACTGGGATTTAAGTGAAACGAAATCGATGTATGGCGCTTGGGCTGTAGCAGTAAAAATCGTTCTTGCTCCGATCTTATTTTATTGTCTCGTGTTAAACATTGCAAATCTGTATAGCCACGTGTTCATCTGGGATTGCTGAGGAAACATGTAGCATAATGAAATTGTTTGGGATTGTGTTTGTGCGGTCAGAGCAAATTGAGAGGGTGAGCTGTCTCTGTCCACGTGGCTCAGGTAAGTGTGCTGGCGGCAGCTGTGCTGATAAGGATTCTCTCATGCTGCTCTTAGGTTTTGTTCACACTGCACACTTTTAGGACTCATTGGGCCGCACTGTCATTCTGTAAGTGATGAAATCTGTTCAGTATGTATACATCTGTTGCCATAGTAATGACATAAACATCAGCACACTGTCAAGAGCTTTTTTGCTACGTCTGAGAGTAGGGCTGGGCAGTAGTGCTGAAATATATCTTAGTAGCGCAGTCTTCTGTATTTGCTCTGAACGAGCAACCATGCAAACTATTGCAGCCAATTAGTTTCAGAATGTTTAATACAAATAGTATAACCAAGGACGTGATTTTGTTTTTTGTTTTCATTTTTTTTTTTTATACAGATTTCCGTATTTTCCGACCTGAAAAGTATGACCCACGTGCAAAATGTTACGTTTTCTAATACATTTGGGTCATTGACGAATAAGGTTTTTAAAAGTGTAAAAAAAAACGTAAAGGAGATATAATTAATTTTGAAGTTTTATTAAATGTTAACAATGTGATTGTGGTTTTTGTAATCAATTAACACTGCTTTTGTCATTTTTTTTTTTTACAAGATGGACAAAATTTGTGACCAAAAAAGTCATTCGGTTTAACCAAAATTTCGGTTTTACCAAACGACACTCTTGGTTATACCGAATGACGATATTTTCAAACAGTGCTAACAGGCTGATCTCTAGCTAGCTAGCTACTTGGCTTGCTTGTTAACTAGCTAGCTAAATGACAAGAAAAACATTTTATATTTAGTACAAGTTTTTAAAATATTACAACATTTTCCATGTTTTATAGCATTTGATCTATAGCAGATGTTTTGGGACATGCGTATGAGCAAGAGAAAACATGAATTTTTCAAATAGTTAAGACAGAGTTAGTTAATTTGCTTCACAACAATGTGGTCCTTTGCAGGTGTCTGAATGATGTCACATCCTGTCACATGATATTGAACGCATGACTTGATCCAAAATAGTCCCTTTATATTGGTTACTCCAAATGACATCAATGAAATTCGTGTAATGGCTGTATTGGCCTTTGGACAGTTAAACCGAATGACCTTTTGACACTTCAAAATCTTTAAAATACCTTTTTATATGAAGCAAAATATAATTAAACATTTTTAGTTTCAATAAAAGAGATCTACTTGTACTGCTTTACATACTTTAGATGTCATATCTTTGTTTTTTATTATTATTATTAAGGCCTTTGGACAAAAAAATGCCCCTTCACGTCATTGACCCATTTATTTCATGCATGGATTAGGGATGTTCATTTCTTTTCTTTTTTTTTTTTTTTTTTTTTTCCTAATTGACAAGATTGTTAAATGTTAAATGAAATTAGAATGCATAAGTGTCTATGACCCATTAAAAATATCAAAATTTTTGTTTTACATATTAATTTTATGTGGAGCATATTTTTTAACCGTGCAGCAAACATTTTCAAAATATCTTGAAAATTTGCGAAGATCTAGAGTTTTCACTGAAGGGCGTGTCCGTGGCGGCCTGACAAAATTTGATGTTTTGCCATGAAACAGGAAGTTGTTGTAACTCCGGCATACAATGTCCGATCTGCCACAAACTTCACATGATTTATTACAGTCCTGACCTGAAGACATCTACAATGCAATATTCAGTTACAGTCATAGTGCCACCTGCGGGCAACAGGAAATGACATGTTTTACACTGTGATTAACTCCTCATAGAGATTTAATCAGATCATCATAATATTTGGTCAGTCTAATCTTAAGGCCTTAGCGATGTTACATTGCAAAGATCTAGAGTTTTCGTTGAAGGGCTTGTCCGTGGCGGCCTGACAAAGTCGGATGTTTCGCCATGGAGGAAGCTGTTGTAACTCAGGCATACAATGTCTGATCTGCCTCAAACTTCACATGTTTTATAAGAGTCCTGGCCTGAAGACATCTCTATGCCAATATTCAGTTAGTCATAGCGCCACCTGCTGACAACAAGAAATGGCATGCTTTGCACAATAATTTACTCCCAGAAACACATTTAAATATGCCATAAAGTACCAAACATACTAGAAACACGTTAAATCATGCAGCACTTGGCTAAGTGCTAATGTTTGCGATTAACGCCACGAAACAGGAAGTTGTTGTAACTCAGGCAAAAATGTCCAATCTGCTCCAAACTTGATAATAGTCTTAGCCTGAAGACATCTAGATGCCAATATTCAGTAATTGTCAAAGTGCCACCTGTTGGCAGCAGGAAGTGTGGCAAGTCGAAATGACTTTGCCATATTTCAACTGTATTTACTCGCTTACATGCATGTCACCCACTATTCACTGTTCCTAAGGCCACCAGGTGGCGGTGGCCCCGGGTGCGAGGGCCCTTTCATCGCTGCTTGCAGCTTTAATTTTGTTTTGTTTTTTTTTATATAAAAACATGGTCTTGGCAGGTTTTGTCAGATTCAGCTTTGCACCCCTGTAGATGCTGTTTGTGCTGTAAGATAATGGCACTGCGTTGGCCGAGCTCTCACCCAAACCTCCTTCTGTGAGTCACTATCCTCATTATGAATCTCTGCTTCCTCTGATTCCCGCCACTAAACGTTGCTAAAAATAGCCACGACTAGAGACAGGGAAACAACAAATGAGAAACAAAGCAAACATGTTGTGCCTCTGGGCCCCCCGAAACGTCAGCAAGTTTGTTCTTGGAGAGTGAATCATCCATCTGTTCTAAAACAGATTTGCTCCTTTGAGAATAAAGTTTGATCCCGTTTTCTCTTTTGTGCTGATGTGGAGGGATTCAGTATCACTTCTCTGATTTATTTACTCTGTTTCCTTCTCAGCGGAAGCACAGGCGGTCGAAGTTGCCCGACCACAATGGGCAGGAGCAAAAGATTGACCCTGTGGCCTTTGACAGGCAAAACGCCCTGTCTGGGGCAAACCACGGCCAGTGGAGGCAGGGTCAGGATCGGCCCGCCGTGACCACCATCATCAGGAGGGGGTCGAGACGGAGAAGCAAGCCCTCGTTGAAGGACAAGAGTCTTGGCAGGCTGGAAGATGGAGTGGCAGTTGATAAAGTTGCCCATTACGATCCCTCGAGCAGCCGTAACTTCAGCGAGACTCGGGCAGGGGAAATGGCCAAAATACATCTAGTGGCACCAGGAGAGCCAGGCAGCGTCGAGGGTGCTCCTCAAGTCCCGAGCAGTGACTTTGTGCCCAAATGTGAGATCTCAGGCAAGGACGCCTTGTCTGCCCTCCACCGTGCAGGTTCACGGCAGTGTAGACAGGAGATCGCCAACATTGTCTGCCAGCACCAAGCAGGACAGCTCATGCCTCAGTCTCTGCCTCAGTTTTGCCCACAGCATGGTAACTGCTCTCTTTCATCCGTCATATCCACATCCAGTCATGTTTGAAAGTTAATTGACATGAAGAGTTTGTTCGTTTCTCTCTGTCCATCTTTAGTGATCTCCAGTGCTGTCCAGCATGCAGATTTTTCTGACACTGACCTCTCCAAGGTGGAGAACCCAGTCAGGGTGGTTTTTGTGCTAGTGGTTCATGGACGAGCAGTCCGACAGTTGAAACGTCTCCTCAAAGCCATCTATCACAAAGACCACTTTTATTACATCCATGTGGACAAGGTAAGTTAGAACCCAACAGGATTGAAATGGCATTGAAATCAAAAATTTGCGCAGAATTTGTACGTGTAATTAAGCCACGAACCATAAATACAATATAAAAAAATGGGTTTCGGTTTGAGTGGAACATGACGAAAGTAACGATTTGCGGTTCATTGAGTAAAGCTGCAGTCACATTTACCATTGTTCAGCAAATTTCCATAGAAATCCACAAAATTAGGAATTTGAGGGCGAAGGTTTTTTCCCACACAAATTTTGCAACGTTTTAAAGTTGTTCACATGGTTTTGCTAACGTGACTGTATTTTAAGTCAAGAACAACTGTAATTTGTGTCATTTCAAATCAATAACTTGTGAGCTCAAGTGGTTTATGAATCTTTTTGAAAGAGTCAATGAAAAGCTGACTCATAAGAGTTGGTCTTGCCTTGTGCTGTATGTTGTTTTGTAGAATCAGTGAGTACAATGTAGTAGATGTATTGAATTTGTGGAGTGTTTAAATACTTATTATGCAAGCAAATAGCAGTTTGTTTCCTCAAGTTAGGAAGATTGGGTTTCATATAGGACTGTTCCAAAATTTCATTTGCTGAAAGAAAATCTTGACTGAAAATGTGAAATTCATTGGATCAAATGGCAGAGAATTGAAGAAAAATCAGTGTGCATATATTATCTGGATTTAATAAAATGTAATTAATTTTGGCTGATGGTGATATCTCACCGAAAAAAACATGATTACATTTGACAAGCAGACTGAAAACTCCAGGAAACATGTTGCAGTCAAAATTCAAATGGCAAAATGAGTTTACATTTGCTTTTCCTATTTGTGCAGACATAATTTGTGACAGTTCAAACACAGAATAAATATTTGTGTTTGCGTTTTTGTCAGAAAAGCAAGATCTCTTGTTGAGTTTCTTTTACACTTTTTTCCTGTCTGTAATTTTAAACAATATTTTAACATTTTAAAATGATTGGAGCCTGTATGTTACTGTGAATTAACACCAACTTAAGAGAGGTTGTGTAATCATTTATTAAAAAAATGTAACAATAGTACAATTAGTATTTCACACAAATGCTTTTTAAAATGAGAATTGGCTCTGCTGGTCCACGATTTTTGATTTTTAATTTTTCATTACTAGATTCACACCAACAGCAAACCACACCAGAGTTCATACAATCCATAGTCCAAACTGCCTTTTCAAGCAGTCTCTGGTGGAATTCAGAAAGCCACTTTGACCCTCCTAAAAACATCAAATGGACGTCTCCAAGCCAAAAGCTTTAGTGTCCTTAAAGACATCCTTGTGGGTTTGATTCTGGATTGAAACTTGAGTGTTAGAGATACTCAGAGGCCATCAGCTCACATGGTGGAGAACAAAGATGTGTGTGTAGAGCTGGGGTTTGTCAGGACTTGTGGTAAACCGGGTCTGTTACTGGAGGAACACTTCTCTCACACCTTGATACGATTTGGCATAACATCTGCCCTGTCTCTTCCTCTCTACATGCCTGTCTCGTTTGATTCTAGTGTTTCATTTGAAGTTATTTTAGGTTTTAGCTTCTTAAAAGTAAAGTTCTTCAGAGCTAAAGTAAATTCCTGACAAGAAACCATCCCTCTCTTAGCAGCAGAAGAGTTATGACAGCTAAAACTGCACTACTGCAGTAACATGCTTGAAATATTAAAGAAATTGTTCACCCAAAAATGTTCATCATATACTCATCTTCAAGATCAGTGACTATGATTGAAGACTGTTATATTGTCCCTTACAGCGTTCAAACTACATGCATCGGGAAGTTCTGCAGATGGCGGAGCGCTACCCCAATGTGAGAGCCACGCCCTGGCGCATGGTCACCATCTGGGGCGGGGCCAGTCTGCTGAAGGCCTACCTGCGCAGCATGCATGACCTGCTGTCCATGTTGGACTGGAAGTGGGACTTCTTCATCAACCTCAGTGCCACCGACTTCCCCACCAGGTCAGCATTGCCTTAGATCAGGGGTGCCCAATCCTGTTCTTAGAGATCTACCTTCCTGCAAAGTTCAGCTCCAATCCTGATCAAACACTTATGAAGCAGCTAATTAAGATCTTGAGGAACACTTAATAATTAGAGACAGGTGTGTTGGATCAGAGTTGGATCTGAACTCTGCAGGTAAATAGATCTCCAGGAACAGGATTGGGCAGCCCTGCCTTAGGTCTTGACAACTCTCTGAGTGATTTCTAACCAGCATTTTTTGGGGCGTGGATTATACATATGCTTGATTTTGGCAAATGAGACCTGCTGTGCTACTGCTGAGCAAATACATTTGTTCAGCTTAATTAAAACAACATGCATAATAAGGAAACATGCTGCTGCTAGGAAATTCTCCTAGCAGATCTATGCAGATGGAGCTGGGGAGGAGGAGGGTAAAACAAGAGTTTTCATGTCACGTTACAGAATGATCGCCGGATAGGGAATGGTAATAAATAGATACGTGGATTAGGGCTGGGCGATACAGCTAAAGAAATTATCACGATATAATGTTTCATATTGATCGGTATCGATAATTATTGAAAACATTTTAGTAGAAAAAAATGTTTGAATTTAATCAATGCATTTTTAATTAAAGCTAAATAAAATGTAAACAAATCTTTCTTATTTATTTAATCTTCATATAAAATATAAGTGTTAAAGACACTTAGAGCTGCACAATTCTGGATAAATTGAGAATTATTATTATTATTTTTTTTGTTTCAAACCGAGATCACAATTCTGAATGTCAACTAAATGAAATAACGTAATTTACTAGAGGTTCTGACAAAATATTAATTGCTGCAGTCTTTTTTAAAATTTTAAATATATTTGAATTAATTATTTAAAAAAAAAAAAAAAATCTGTTTGGATGTATGATTCAATGACACGCCCATACTCTTGTTTCATTACTGGATGAATCAGTTTATTTGAAAGAATCTGTTGAATGAAGATTCAACGTCAAATACATTTTTTAACACTCACTTGTTGCCACCTGGTGGTGAAACAATGTAATCGATTAATGGGTCATTTTCAGCGCGTTCAAGTTTCTTTCAAAAGCTGATATGCTCTATTTTGATCGATAACATAGACATTAGTGTTTATATCTGAACTATAAACTTTTATCTCAGTACTTCTGTGACAATTTGAATATTTTTAACACAGAAATAAAGATACTGTGTGGTTGAAAACACTGTTTGTGCAGCTGTTAATACCTATTAACAGCTGATAAGTGTGGTCTAGTTGACCACACTTATCAACTAGTCCAGGATTTCCCAAACATTTTTGTCAGCCGAACCCCTTGAAAGTAAAATTTTAGGTTAAGATTTCAATAATTTAACGATGCGTTCGGATGTTCATGGTTCTCTGATGATGGTTTATGGTCACATGACATGCAAGTAAACAGATAATATATATTTCTTTGTGTTTTTTTATTATTTAAAAAATATTTTAAATAAATTATTAATCAGAAAGAAGAAAGTCATATACACCTAGGATGGCTTTTGGGTGAGTAAAGCTTGAGCTAATTTTCATTAGAAAATGAACTAATCCTTTAATATGCATTTGGGAACACAATGTGTGCTAGTTTCTCTTTATTTACACATTCGCATAATTCCAAACATTTTTGTGGACAGAAATTTACAGCACTTTAGCAGTATTCCACCACAGTAAAAGCTTGAGGATTTTAAATGTTTACAGCTTGAGGGTTTGAACTTTTGAAAGGGAAGAATTTAAAGGAATAGTTCACCCAAATGAAATGAAATCTCGACCCCCTTTGACTATCATAGTAGGAAAAAAATTACTATGATAGTCAATGGGGGTTGAGATTTGCTTGGTTATGAACATTTTTCCAAATATCTTCCGTAATGTACAGCAGAACAAAGAAATTCATATTGGTTTGGAACAACTTGAGGGTGAGTAAATGATGACAGAAATTTCATTTTTGGGTGAACTATTCGTTTAAATTCTTCCCTTTCAAAAGTTCAAACCCTCAAGCTGTAAACATTTAAAATCCTCAAGCTTTTACTGTGGTGGAATACTGCTGAAGTGCTGTAAACTTCTGTCCACAAAAATGTTTGGAATTATGTGAGTGTGTAAATAAAGAGAAACTAACACGCATTGTGTTCCCAAATGCATATTAAAGGATTAGTTCATTTTCTAATGAAAATTAGCTCAAGCTTTACTCACCCAAAAGCCATCCTAGGTGTATATGACTTTCTTCTTTCTGATGAAAACAATCGGAGATTGTTATATATTAATAAATATCCTGACGCATCCGAGCTTTATAATGGCAGTGAATGGGGGTCACTAGTATGAGCTGAAGAAAGTGCATACATCCACATCCATCCATCATAAACGTGCACTCCTCACGGCTCCGGGGGGGTTAATAAAGGCCTTCTGAAATGAAGCGATGCGTTTGTGTAAAAAAAAAAAAAAAAAAAAAATCCATATTTAAGTTATGAAGTAAAATATCTAGCTTCCGCCATACCGCCTTTCGTATTCAAGTTACGAAGAAAGTGTAAACTGGCGTCGCGTCAGTTACACTTTTTCCGTAAGTTGAAAAGGGAAGGCATAGGAAGTAGCTTAAGCTTTGTGGACTGCAAGAGTTTTACACTTTCACAATCCCTCCAGCTGTTGATGCTGTTTTTTTTGTTGTTTTTTTAAAGTGAGCTAAATAAGCTAAATCGGTGTTGCGTTGCCTGATGTACATGTAGACGTTGATACTGAGCAAATCCTGTCAGCAGCAGCTAATTCCTTGCAGATGAAGACTTCACCCACGCCACCCTGCAGTGAGCGCTGGGCTTCTGACATAATCCCTCATTTTTATCTCTTTTCTCCTCTCTCACTATCGGTCTAAAACAGGACCAACGATGAGCTTGTGGCTTTTCTCTCCCAGAACCGTGACAAGAACTTCCTGAAGTCTCATGGCAGAGAGAACGCAAGGTAAACTCATTTTAGATTAAACTCTGAGGTTACTCCCTCCAGGTAGTTCTGATACTGTCCATATCTAGTGAGGCTCTAGAATGCACCACAGATGATCTACTATGTTTGTGGGTGGGGATTATGTGAATTCAAATTTTTGGGATCAGAGTTCATTGACAAGGACAGTTTGAATTGCTTCATAGAATGAATCAAACTTACCTACTCTTGTACTTATTAAGAAATGTTTCTTGAGCAGCAAATCAGCATATTAGAATGATTTCTTAAGGATCATGTCGAAAATTAGGGAAGCACCAAAATCAAAGTCCCTTTAAGAGAAGTCATTTCACTCAGCGGCCATCTTTGAAACGCTTCTCGGGAATGCAAGTGCAGCTCTTTGAATAGGGAAACATCAAATTCTCTAAAGCTGTTTGCGAAGCTTTCGATTACATTTCATATTTGAAATCACCAATGAAATCTGACAACAACTGTCTCATAAATATTGTTTCTAAACGCTCGAATCATGACAAAAAACGGTATTTTTCAGGCGTGTCTCTTGTGCCTTATTTTGGAGGCGCGCGTCTGACTGTTTCTATAGGAGCCGGCGCGTCTAACGGCCGCTGCAGTGACGCGATGACTTATTTAGAAGGCGGGACTTATTTCGCCATATTGCACGTTGCACTTCCTCCCATTTAAAACAATATGAGTGATGCATCTTGTGTTATTCTATAGTCTTTGCCAAAATTTTAGCTAACAATTATTTTTATTTTATTATTTTTTTGTCTTTGAAGGGCCGAAATCATTGACCGAAACAGTGACATTTCCGATGGTCCATTTTGACTGTTTACCATCTATTTCATGCACAAAATGTGAATGAGCTACAACAGTTAAACATGTCAGCTGTGTGGAGTCTAGGGCTGGGTTGACAGTGTTGATTTCTCGATTTTAATTGATACTGATTGATTCTTAAATCTCAAAATCGATCTTTTTGTCTGTGCTGTTTTCTGTTGATACGTGAACAAAACTTCACTAAACATTCATAACACTCCTGCCATAAGCTTTTTGCTTTGTTACTTTTCATATATAGTAGTTAACATTTGAAGTGGATCAAAAAAGTTAACCAAAGTTGTCCTAAGAACTAAGTTGTCCTAAGAAGAAGGTTTTAGGACAACTTTGATGAAAGGTTTTGATCCACTTCAAATGTTGACTACTGTAAAATAAAGTCTCAACTTTCAAATTTTGTGAACTTTGAAACTTTCAAAATCTGAAACCTTTCTATGCTTAAAAGAATAACTTACTTACTGATCCTTTACACACTATTCTACAAGGGTCCTCTGTGACATTAATTTCCTGTTTATGGGTTTGTGTGTTGATCTTATGACACTGACTTGGATTTGGAGGTCAGAATAGAAGCAATCATATATCCTGAGAAATGGTAATAAAAGTCTGCGCCAGACTACTTTATAAAGTTTTTTTTTTTTTCTTTTACTCATGAATTTTAGACTTTTAATGAGACTTCTGTTGTCATTCATTATGATTTCAGGATATTTATACCATCATGACACTTTTGACATGCCTTACTCGCATAAATAATGCAGCCTAACTAGCCGTGACAGTGTTTATCATGACATCAGTCAACATCCTGCTCTCTCCTGTCACGCAGGTTCATTAAGAAGCAGGGTTTAGACCGCCTGTTCCACGAATGTGACAACCACATGTGGCGTCTGGGCGAGCGCAGCATCCCTGAGGGGCTGGAGGTGTCAGGAGGCTCGGACTGGTTCTCCCTCACACGGAAGTTTGTGGAGTATGTGGTAAACTCGCAGGATGAGCTGGTGACGGGGCTTAAGCAGTTTTACACCTACGCTCTTCTGCCTGCTGAGGTACTGCCTTTGGACACATTTACAACTTCTGGTCGTAAATGTGACACAGTGGGTGGGGTGGGGGGGGGTGGGGATATCAAACTTTTCAGTACATAGTAAAAACAAATTCTTAATATAAAGAAAACGAAGACTATTTTTAGGACTTTTATGCACATTGTCATGAAAAGTAATTTACATTAAAAAAAAATCTTAAAGGTACAGTACCAAAAACAGGCTTTTTTATTCACAAAATGGTGATATGACCCTTTTAAAGAAGCAGGTTGCATCATATCCTGCACATCTGGCCACTGTTATTGTTGTGTATTAAATCTGAATCATAAATTCATAAGTATGTTGATGTGATACTCCATGTTAGTTAATTTTATTTAATTGGCACAGCAGTGAGCAGTAAACATTAAGCGCCGTGTCCCTGAGGGTATATTATATGATTCCTCTCTGTCTGGTTTTCAGTCTTTCTTTCACACAGTGCTGGGAAACAGCCACATGTGTGATACTTTGGTAGACAATAACCTGCGTGTGACCAACTGGAACCGGAAGTTGGGCTGCAAGTGCCAGTATAAGCACATAGTGGACTGGTGTGGCTGTTCACCAAATGACTTCAAACCCTCAGACCTCATCAGAATACAGGTACGTGAACTGTTAAGTCATCCCTTCAGATATATTAAGTCAGGAGCCACACAATTATTAAAGGATCACAATGGGTTTTGTTCACTAAGCGAATGTAGGCGCAATCTTGTGTTTGAAAACTCTAAATTTATTATTAGAACAAATTTAAGAACAAATTAATTTGTGTGTGTGCATGTGTTGTGAATTAAGGAGAATTTTTTTGTGAGAAGTTACGAATAATCCACAGTTATTAGTGAATGAGATCCAGTGTCTTTCTTAGCAATTTGTCCTTTGGCACCATTTGGCACCACCTCAACCCCTCTTTTCTCCCACAACAGCAACTAACACGGCCTACGTTCTTCGCCCGTAAGTTTGAATCCACTGTGAATCAGGAGGCTATTGACATCCTGGACAATCATCTATATGGGCAGTACCCACCTGGCACGGTGGCGCTAAAAGCATACTGGGAGAGCCTGTTTGAGCAGGCTGATGGGGTCTCATCCCTCAATGATGTGGCCCTCACGGCATACTCCTCCTTCTTTAGACTGGGCCTCCATAGGCAGGAGACCACTCAAAGCAGTTCTGAGGCCTGCAGGTGACAGTCCAATCCAATTTAGTCCATCCATTCCAGTCCAATCCAGTCTAATCCAGTTCAGTCATCCAATCCGTCCAGTCCATCCATCCATCCCAATGTAATCCAAGCCATCCCAATGTAATCCCATCCATTCAATTAATCCTAATCCATCCATCCCCATCCATCCATGCAGTCAGTCCCAATCCATCCATCTATCCATTCATCCCAATGTAATCCAATCCATCCCAATCCTTCAATCCATCCCCATCCATCCCAATGTAATCAAATATATCCCATCCATTCAATCCATTCATCCATCCATCCATCCATCCCATCCATTTAATCCATCCCAGTGTAATCCATCCCCATCCATCCATTCAATCCATCCCAATGTAATCCATCCCCATCCATCCATTTTATCCATTCCATCCATCCATCCAAAAGTAATTTATTGTTTTTTACCCACAGGTTTGAACCCATTGGCTACCCTGTCTCGGTGCACCTGTATTTTTATGATGACCGATTCCAGGGTTACCTGGTCAGGCAGGAGGTGCAGAATGTGGTGACCAGGTCCCGTGAGATTCTGGAGGTGTGGGCTGTTCCTCAAGCAACACTGCAGCTGGAACACAACCTTCATGAGTTTGAGCGCCTCAAACACCTTGAGGTGAGAGGAACAGGGATACGCAATGTACAGGATTTGTCATACTTCAAAGTCGGTATTGTAACGGAATGTAACAGAAGTAGCAACAGATCATTTCTTCTGTATTGTTACACTGTAGTAAAACAGATTATCGAGAAGATCTGAATGTGAGCTTGTGGTCAGTTCTAAGAAAGGGGCAGGTTTAAGTGGACTAAATAATTGGAGAAGTCCTGCTTATGTCACCAGAAAGAAGTCTGTCATTTAATGAAAGATTTTTATTATGACATTTTGATTAAAAATTCCATTTCATGCTAACTTTGTCAAAGTCAATTTGACAGACTGTTCGCAACTATTTCTGTAGCATTCTTTAATTTATTCTGTAGTTCTTATTTTTCACTGTTTTTGTTCATGCTGTTTTGTACTAGGTCGGAACTGAGTGGGACCCAAAGGAGCGAATCTTCCGTAACTTTGGTAGTGTGATGGGACCTCTAGACGAGCCGGTGGCAGTTCAGAAGTGGGCTCGTGGGCCCAACCTGACAGCCACTATAGTGTGGATTGATCCAGCACACATAGTAGCAGCCTCCTATGACATCAGCATAGACGTTGAGGCAGAGTTCACGCAATACAAGCCACCTCTTCAGCGCCCCCTCAGGCCTGGAGTGTGGACGGTGCGTGTGCTGCGGTTATGGGAACGTGTAGCAGAAGCTCGCTTTCTGGTCATGCCTCTGGCCTTCAAGGGACGTGAGCCCTTGCGCACAGGTGAGAGAGACATTAATGTGAAATATAATTACCATTTAAAACAACTGTTTTACTGTATTCTACTTGCATCAAATATTTTGAACCTACTTGCTAACAAAGACTGTTGTTGGTTCCTGTAATTATATATGAAGTTGTAGAATAAATACATAAATATTAGGGGTATAACGGTACGTTTACATATATCTCGAGTATGATCAAGGTTATTGTTTCCTATTTTATTCTGAAATATAAATATTCATAGTCTACTGACCTTTATCTGTCTCTCTGACTATGTACTTCCCTTCACCTCCCTTCTCTTCCCTTCCCTTCCCTTCCCTTCCATATCCCTTACCTTACCCTACCCTACCTTATCCTTCCCCTTCAGAAGACCATGGCTGGGTACATGCAGGTCCTCCAGGTAATGTGTACTTGGAGCAAAGCTTCCAGCAGCTCGGCCATGTGTTGAAGCTGCCGCCCAGCGAGCCCGCCCTGCAGGAGGCCCAGAAGAAGACCTCCCTGGTGGGTAAGCCGCTGGAGGCCTGGGTTGACAACTCCATGGGTGCTTTCTGGGTCACTGGAGATATTTGTTCTGAGCAGACCTCCACCTGTCCCTCCATTGGACTCTGCACCAAGACCACTTGGAGCTCCTTGTCTCCTGACCCCAAATCAGAACTGGGGCCAGTCAAAAGTAACGGTCGCATTAGGTAGCCTTACAAACTCGAAAAAGTGGAGCAGAGCGGCGAAGGCCCTGAAGAACAGTCCACAAGAGTGATGTTTACGAGTCGTGGTCTCTGAGACCATCCCATTACTAGTTGAGGCACCTTCTGTTGAGGGCAACTGGTTAAGGGTGAATCTACGAAAGAAACGTTTAAATTTGCACAAGAAGACTGCCAGATGTGGACATGTATGAGTCTTGCTTTTATAAATCAATGTTCAGATGTCACCTAAATACGTTGTTACAAGGTTCGGAGTCTTATTAGCACATAGTTTACGTTGTGGGTTTATGATACAAAGACCCAAATCTCAACAATTTTACTACTTTTCTTTTTTTTTTTTTTTACAAGAAGAAAAAAAACTGTGCACATTATTTTCCTCTTTAAAACAGTGGCCAAAATTCGTATTTGAAGCTGTTGGAGGTAAGTTGCTGGAATCCTCTGGCTGTATCGCTATGCTTATTTTGAAGCATCAATATCCAAACTTCAGAAGCAGATTGAAGAAGTGCACTTTACTGTAAGGCGGAGCTCCCTTCTGATTGGCTAAATCTCAACAGAGGAGGCGGAGCTTGTAGAATCGTCATGAATTTCTGCCAACGGATCGATGCATCTACTCACTTAACGTGTTTTAGATGCTGCTCGGAGATGCAGCATTGCATGGAATCATCATATACAGCAACAAAACAAACACTAACGAAAGCCGTCTTTCAGGAAACAAGAATCTGAGTTTTGTAATACTGTGACTTTGTCTTCGTGGTGAATGTCCTTTGAGTTGAAAAACACCTCATCTGGAGGACTTGCTTCGTCCGTTACTGCAAAGTTTGCTCAGCGGCACACAGATTGCGAAGTACGAGGATGTGGATATAATTATTTGAGACTGCCTGAACTGACCCTGCTGAAGATCAGTCTGTGATCTGTCACTCACTGGTCTTGTTACAGTATTTCACACTTAATTCTGGTCTTCCACCAGTTTGGTTCTTAACTACGAATACATTTTCACTTTATTTCTTGAACTGCAATTGGTGTAGAACGACAAAGAGCTTGAGACTTAAGTTACACTAGCTGCTGTTTTGTACCCAGAAAATGTCAATCTACTTTCTTCTGTGGATCATAAAAGAAGACCTTACAAATAATGTTCACATTGTTGAATGAGCAAAAAATGACTCGTGTGCTATATTTCAAGTCTTGAGGAAAATCTCCCTTTCCTCAATATCTACAAAATTGCATTTGCACTTGTACACATTCAAAACTACCGCATTACGTTTAGTTAGGTGACGCGTGAACCAATGGCATTTGGTGTCACTGGATGGAAACCCAGCAAAATTCACATATCTGAAAATGCAACTATAACCATAAACTCTGAGTTTTTTTTTCCACACACCACCCGTTTCCATTGAAGTTTTCAAAATTTGAATTAAAATGGTTGGATGGAAACCCAACAGTCAATGTCAAACCTGGTGCAAAACATCTTGATGTGCTAAGTGATGAGAACCTACACAAATGCAAGATTTAATTTTGGTTTTGACGGAGAAGACTTATAAACTGGTTAACTCACCAAAAAATGAAAATTCTGTCAATTTTACTCACCTTCATGTCATTTCAAACCCATAAGACCTTCGTTCATCTTTGAAACACTACTAGAATATAGAGGCATCTTTACACAGCCGATTTAAGGCTGCTCTAAAGCGAGTCTGTGTCTGCTCAAAATTCAGTGTAAAGACGCAATGCCGCATTAAAGCAGACCTCAAATACGCCGGGTCTGACCCACCTCAGGCCCTAGTATCAAAGGCGACTCTGGTACTGTTCTGGTTCAGTGTAAATGAACGCGAAATATAGCCGCCCTAAACTGCGTCATTGTCATGACAACCAAAAACATTCCAGTCAGCTCAGGCGGCGCGAGATTCAAGAAGCAGGAGACGAAACATATAGGGTAAATAATAAAAAAAATGTCTACCAACAAGGGGCAGTGAAGTAAAAGAGTCCTGTACTCACATCGTGAAGCAAACCACCAAAATAACAGCAGAGAATCGTCGTGTGTCATCAATTGGCTTTCGCCGTTTGTAATCTTCCTATGAAGAGACTGTCAGATCAACGCGCTGCTGCATTTCTCTCAGATGAGGTAAATGCTTAACACAATTGGCGTCACTGTGATTGTGCATTGTTATATTCCAAAAATCATCTCCCTGAGGACGATATTTCACCCACACACGACGGTCTGGTGACATCTGCTGTCCTGCCTGACACACGCAAACGCTAGCATCATTCGTTGTTTTTGGCTCTTTGGGAAAAAAAATAAAAGAAAAGGTTCGACCTCTTTTAATCCTGTGGTGATCTACCCCGTGTAATAAATGAATAATATCTTTGTAGCATTTGTTCCATTTGTAACGATTTTTATTAAGAAATAGAAAATAACTATCAGTACCACAGAAGTATGACAAACATCAAATCGTGAGATAGCTATAGCATGCAGAGTAAATTAATTTAAAATTTCCTAATTTTTTTAAATTTAATTTTTATTTTATTTAATAGTTTATTTCATTATTTTTAAATTCATTTTGTTAAAACTGTAGTTTTAAAATAGTTATGTTCAAAGCATTGTTTCCTGCGATTTTAATTCCTGTGTAAATGCATTTATGCCGCTTCAGAGAAGCATTAAACAGTCTGTGTAAATGCACATTTTTGTGATTTTATGCTGCTTCAGAGTTGGTTTCTGTGCCGCTTTTTCTGTGTAAAGATGCCTTAGGATTTCATGCTTGAATGTTAAAAAAAACCCCACAATTTTTCCGATATTTGACATTGTTGCAGCTCATGTCTTCCCAGTCTGTCAGTATTGCTCTGTTTAGTTTCTGTCTCTATGAAGCCCCTCCTTCTGAAAAGAGCAATGTGCTCTGATTTGGTCGGCTGGATCAGTGTGCTGTGATTGGTCAACTGCTTCAGGTGTGTTTCTGAAATGTCCCGCCCCTTACCATAACCGTGAGTTTCAACAAACTATTAACAAACTCGACCAGGCCCCGCCCATTTATTTTGCATATGCTTTGGGTGGGAATTATGTAAATGAGGAATATTGTGACGTGTTTGTTCCCAGAAGAAAACTCAAGACTACAATGGAGGTGTTTTAGGGAGTTCAGAAACAGTGTTTACAAATATAGAGAATAACTCCTGCTTTGTAACTTTGAAGACCGTTTTCATGCTCCTTTTTCATGCTTTTTCAAATTTTGGATGAATGGACTTTTTAATGGAGGTTTCATTAAAAATATCTTCTTCTGTGTTTCAAAGATGAATGAAAATCTTTGGAATAACATGAGGCCTGAATTTTCATTTTTGGATGAACTATCCCTTTAAATTTCAGTCTCGCACAAAGCTATGACTTCTGAAGATTTGAAATACAGTGCACGAGTCATATGAACTGTATGGGGTCTTTGTCTTTTTTGAAGCCTGACAGCACCAGGATGTAACACATCAGCTTCCTTATTGCGCTCCACAGAAGAAAGTCTTTCGGTTTGGAAAATGAGGCTGAGTAAATGATGGCAGAATTGGGAGATCTGTCCCTTTAAATAACAAAATTCAGTTGGGATTGGAAAAGATCCATTTCCATTTAAATGTGTCATAGCTGGTTGTCATTTTTTTTTTTTTTTTTTTAACCACACATTTGTCCATTTCTTGTTATGTGTGCTATTTTGCTTGCTCGCCTTCCAATGAAGACACATCACTAAGAAACTTAAGTTAAAACAAATGTGTCTTGGGCGACATGCTGCTTTTATTTGACAAATATCATGCTTCGTTGACGGCGGATTTTAAGTGCCCCGTGTTTCAAAGGGGTTGTTTCAGGTTTTGATTTACTGATCAAAAAAAAACTCTTTTCTTTGTTGTGTTAGGTTCAAAGTGTCCTTTTTCTCTTCATGTACATGCTTCGTGTGAAGCTTTTGTGGTATCAAAAGAAACAAGTGGAATGAGGATGTAAAGAATGAATGAAAGCTATTTTTGTATTTAAAGTCATATTTTAACCTGTCAGTGAGAGTTTGAGAATGCTGCTTCAGTTTTTGTTTTACCTTCATCATCATCATCATCAGTCTCACTGGGTTTCTGTGAGGTGCAAAAACCAGTCCTAAACTGAAAGTTCGGGACACATTGAACCAGAGCCTTATTTTAGGGCTGATGGGCAGCAACAGATGACACATGATGGCACAATAAAGATGTGAAATCAAGTCAGTCAAGTCTTGTTTATTTGTTGTCTGGCAAAGTTTAATGTCACAATGAAATTCAAGTTTATGTAACCTGCATTTCCATTGTTAATAATCAAATTGTACTGAATAATTTTAAGTGTCTGAGTTTGAGCAGAGCATGTACGGCACAAGCATATTCATTTTTAAAAGCTTCCTTGTTCAAAAGGTTCTACACGGTAGGAATGACCCGGAATGTTTTGTCACAGTGAGCACAGCTGTGTACACCGCAATAGTCATGAACATGTCCTGTGCTGCACGCCACAGGAAGCACTGCTGTTAAATATTTATCAGCCTTAACTTCGTCAGGTTATAAGAATCTCTGGCATGAGTCACACAACAGAGACAGGACAAGATCAGAGAAGCTGTGTCATTGCTGAGACGAGTGAGTGAGGAAAATGACTGTCAAAAATCTGCTGCTGAGAAGCTCCTCACACATGGAGTTGATGATGGAGAACACCTCAGACCTGGAGACAGTTGAGCAGGGAGAGCCCGCTTCTGACAGTGCATACGGCTCCTCTCCAGTGGACACAGACACAGAGGAGGGACAGACTCTCTTCACCAGCACACTCACCCTCACATACAATGAGGAGCTCATGCATAAGGTGACCACAACCATCCTCTTATCTGTCTGTCTATCTCTATCTATCTAATGCTTTCTATCTATCTATCAGTCTATTTATCTGTCTGTATCTATCTATCGTCTGTCTAAATTGCTTCATTGGCATGACTGTAAATAATACAATTCAGAAGCATAGTATACATAATTTGAGGGATCTTTTTTACATATTAATAATCAATGGGAATTGGCCTGACATGCATTATTGGGTGTCCTTCTTTGTAGTTTTAGAATCATTTTGCAGAATTCTGTGTAGGGCTTCTGTTGGATGTCTGTCTCATCTATTGTAGCTCTGATCACTGAGTGGACCCCAAAACCTCACTTCCATACAGCGCAAGGGGCTGAATCACACTATCAAAGATTTTACACCAGATTGGAATTGGTAATTCAATACTTTGGAATTTTTTCTTGATGGGGTATAGAGCTCTTCGAGCTTTATCTTTGAGAGCATTCACTGCCATACTGAAACTCCCCGATGTAGTGATGATCAGGCCGAGGGAAATGTACTGCATCGTGTGTTCTATGGTGGTGCTGCCTAGACTGGACTGGTATCTGTGTTCCTGACATCTGGGCTTTCTCTGAAAGACCATAATATTTGTCTTCTTGAGGTTTACTGCCAGTGCCCAGTTCTGGCAGTAGTTCTCCAGCAGGTCATCTGCATACAGCAAGAGCTTGATGTTCTTGTCTTGTAGAGTGAGTCCGGGGGCTGTAGACTGTTCCAACTGTACCACTAATTCATTAATGTAAATGTTGAACAGCGTTGGACTCAGGCCACAGCCATGCCGCACTCTTCTCTTCTGTATGTATCTATCTGTCTGTATCTATCTGTTTGTCTATATCTATCTATCTATCTATCTATCTATCTCTGTCTGTCTACCTATATACATGTCTGTCTGTCTGTCTGTCTGTCTGTTCTGCTAGTTTCTATTATATGCTGAATCAGCTGTGATTATGGCTCTCGAGCACGAAGTCTCACAGTCAGTTCCAGAGACCTGTAGGAATAAACCAATACAATGCTGGACATGACTGCATGAATTACACACCCACCTTTGGTCCATGGGGGTGTTGTATTCATTCACAGAGGTGACTGGCATTGTGAGGTTTTGTTGTATATCGACAACAAATGTGACCTAAATACATCTGTGTGATCGATTTATTGGTGATGGGGGTTTATGGGATTGTTATTCATACTGAGATCACAAACCAGGCCTACTACTTATACCCTTAGAAATGTTCTAATTACTTATACTTTTAGAAAACTAAAACCAGTTTTACAGCCTGATGTGATAGATTTTTAAAGTTACTTAAATAACTTTTTATTCTCTGGTTCTCTCTAGATAGAAACCAATAAACTGTCCCGAAGAACCTATAATGTTACATCAGTAATGTTTTAGATCTCCAAAGAATCATATTCAACACAAGAACCAAATTCAGGTTCTTGTTAAGAAGAAGATTCCTTACTGTACCTACAGTGATGCAAACAACCACTGAAGAACCATTTTAGTAATGTACACCTCATACGGTGTTTACTACATAGCCAACTACACATTTTGCAGATGATTTGTTCCTTTTTCAGCATATACATGAATGTGGTGAGGAAGGATGACAGGAAATGAGTTTATTAAAGAAACATGAGATGTGAAACACTTGAGTTCCTCAGAGTGAGGGCATTGACTCTGTTTCTCTGTTGTTTTCCATTATTGAAATGCTACATGGCAAAACTTTATAATAACCCAAATGGGTTCTGTCAAGTCACACTCGGTCAGAACTGTTTAGAAAACGTTTTTGTGTAGTTATGAGATTCTTTTATCTGAGATGATTTTCACAGTATAGCAGTCGTCATGTGCCATTCATCATATATTACAATGTTTTACAAACAAATATATTAGGCAAATATTGCTGTTTATTCTTATGTAATCTCATGAAACCTGTTAAGAACATGTCCTGGTCATTTTTACCTCAACATAAAATAGATTTATTAATTATTAGGAATTATGTTTTGCATGAGCATAAATGACATTTATGAACATTTTCCTAAAATGCAAAAATAAAATAAATGTGCTTTTGTGATGTTTTTTGAAAAGTCAGTTACATTGATATTTCAAGCTTTTAGGCTGTGTCACAGAAAAATGAAATATCTCAACAATATCTATCGGCTGCGGAAATGCAAGTGTTGCCATGGTAATGGCATTCCGTGTCCCCATCACGTGCCTCATGTGGTTTGTTCCATTGTGTTCTTCCTTAATCAAGCATTTCAAAGCTGAATGAGTAATGAGGGATTTAAGGAATATCAAACATGGATGAGATTTGTATGAAATAATAATAGTTTGAAAGCCTGTGGGCTCTGTGTTCGACACGATTCATCTCCTGAAATCATCCCACAGGTATTTGTTTGTTTAGCCATGTAAAACAATGCTGTGTGACTCAATGTGTTTTATTGTTTCATGAAACTTCCTATATTCATGTCACCATCTAAACAATCATCAAATATCTCTATTCAACACAGAAGGAGTCACCGAATGTAATGCTGTACCAGACTAAACCTGCGGCATGATGTACTCACTGCAGGGATTGGAGGAGGGCAACATAGTGAGACTCTAGATTAATCTGAGCGGAGTACAACCACTCTTCTGCCCTCCAGCTGATAAATGTTGTTGAACGAGCCGCATGTGCTTTTGCTGCCTCTGGCCGGATGTGATAACCATGGCAACCAGTACTGGATGACGCCCACGTCCTCAATCCCCACAGAGATGTGGCACGATGCCCTGTGCGACATGACATGGCTATTTTAAAGGAGGGCAAGTGTAAGAGAAGGTGATTTCATAACAGTGCATTCTGAAATCTGTTCAAAGCTAATGAGGTGCGTTACTTTTTCACACAGTAATTCCAGTAAAATTACCAGAATGACTTTACCAGTACATACACAAATGTGCTGTTCACACAAGCAATGACGTTCTGGCTTTTTACTGTTAAGAGACCATTCACACATCAGCAGCAAAATACAGATAAATTCCGTGATATCAACAGGGCTGGACATTAATACCCGCCAAATTTGGGTGGATTTCGGCAGTGGCGTGTAACGCAGTCACTCCTACTAACCACTTTGGTGAGTCGAATATTATATATAATATATACATATACATTTTTTGACATAATAAACTAAGTGAATGTAGAGTTGTCAAAATATAGATTTTCGATTCATATCAATACTGAAACGCTTCCAATACTCATTTTCCGCAGAATAGATGCACGATACCAGCTGCGCTTTTTCTCTCTCTCATCTCCCCAACAGTGAGTTGACACACAAACCCGCCTCCCCTCACTCACTTGTTTTATTTGCTCTAGATGAATATTGTTGGTGTTACAGGGCTTGAATTTCGGCGTGGGATTGTGCGTATTGTGCATAATTTTACTCTTTCCTGCAGATTTTGTGCTCACACTTGAAATGCACACACATAAAATTGAGTTATATTTCACTGCTTATTGCGCGTGAACAGTCAAATACACACAAAATAACGTCAAAATGCCGGTCTTGTTGAGTATTTATGTAAACACAGTTATGTTTTAAGTGAAAGTAAACAGTTGAGAAAGAGAACGCATGTGTAATGGATCCGTGCCTCAGGTCTTAAATTGACAACAGCCTAATATAGTTTTTCCCCATGGTATTGATGTTAAAATTGTGGCCAGTGAAAATGCTGAGTGGCTAGTAACTTTGGAACACCACTACCACATACTTATTATAATCAGTGATTCTGTTTACACTGGACATGCGGCAAGTTGCCGACAGTAAATGAATGACAAATTCATTTGGAACGTTCCCTTTGATGCGTTCAATGATGCACCGGTGTAGACAATGTGTTAGAATGTTGCAGACCATTTTCTTTTACAAGTAGTTACAAGTTTCGTCTTGTTTAAGCACCTTAAACAAATGCCCCCCACAAACACCTCAATGCCCCCCGCTTGAAAATATTGCTTTCAGCGTCCATCTTCACTCTTTTGTTCACACACCGCATTATACCGGTAATTTCTAGGTACAGTTGTGGTCAGAATTATTGGCACCCTTGATAAATATGATCAAAGATGACTGTAAAAATAAATCTGCATTGTTTATCCTTTTGATCTTTAATTCATAAAATTAGCAAAAATCTAACCTTTCATTGAAGGAAAAGAATTGAAAGTGGGGAAAAAAATCACATTATGAAATAAATGTTTTTTTTTTCCAAAACACTTTGGTCACAATTATTGCAACCCTTTTATTCAATACTTTTTGCAACCTCCTTTTGCCAAGATAACAGCTCTGAGTCTTCACCTATAATGCCTGATGAGTTTGGAGAACACCTGACAAGAGATCAGAGACCATTCCTTCATGCAGAATCTCTCCAGATCCTTCTGATTCCCAGCTCTATGTTGGTGCTTCTTCTCTTCAGTTCACTCCACTCATTTTCTTTAGGGTTCAGGTCAGGGGACTGGGATGACCATGGCAGAAGCTTCATTTTGTGCTCAGTGACACATTTTTGTGTTGGTTTTGATGTTTGTTTTGGATCATTGTCCTGATGGAAGATCCAACCACGGCCCATTATTAGATTTCTAGCAGAAACGGTCAGGTTTTGATTTTTTATCTGTTGGTATTTGATAGAATCCATGATACCAAGTATCTGAACAAGATGTCCAGGACCTCCAGCAAAACAAATAGGCCCACAGCATTAAAGATCCAGCAGTATATTTAACCGTGGGCATGGGGTACTTTTTATCCATGTGTGCACCAAACCCATCTGGTGGGTTTGCTGCCAAAAAGCTTTTTTTAGTTTCATCTGACTATAGAAGCTGGTCCCGTTTGAAGTTCCAGTTTGTTCTGACAACTGAATATGCTGGAGATTGTTTCTCGATGAGAGCAGAGGATTTTTCTTGAAACCCTCCCGAACAACTTGTGGTGATGTAGGTGCTGTTTGATCATTTTTTTTTAGGTTTTCTGAGACTCAAGACTCAACTAATTTCTGCAATTCTCCAGCTGTGATCCTTGGAGAGTCTTTGGCCACTCAAACTTTCCTCCTCACCGTGCATTAGGATGATTTAGACATGTCCTTTTCCAGGCAGATTTGTAACATCTTTAGTTGATTGGAACTTCTTAATTATTGCCCTGATAGTGGAAATGGGGATTTTCAATGCTTTAGCTATTTTTTTTACAGCCACTTACTATTTTGTAAAGCTCAACAATCTTTTGCTGCACATCAGAACTATATTCTTTGGTTTTACTTATTGTGATGAATTTTTTTACGGAATTTGGCCTGCTGCACCCATGGTACGGCAGCAAAGTTCCTTGAATATTATGCTAGAATGAGAGTATAGTTCCTAGTCATATCAGCCTAGAAAATCGCAACTTTTCATTTTCCGTCTGTCTTAGTACACAATGTAACTACAGAAGAGTCAAGTTTTAAATAGGAAAAATATCGAAACTCTTTGGTCATTTTTGAACGAGATGCTAACGGTCTAATCAGATTCAATGATCTATGCTAAGCTATGCTAAAAGTGGTACCGCCAGACCCGGAGATTGGCTTAATGGATTCGAAAATGGTAAAACTCAACTGTTTAACTCTAGGGGAGTTGGGAAATTAGCCTGTTTTCAAAAATAGTGGCGTGTTCCTTTAAGCAGTTTCTAGATGGTTGCTAGGGTGTTCCGGATAGAAATGTGGGTGTTTCTAAGTAGTTTGTTGGGTGTTGGGCACTGTAGTTGCTATGATGTACTGGGTGGTTGCCAGGGTGTTGTTATGCAGATGTTAAGTTGTTCTGAAATTTTCTAGAGCATTTCTAGGTGGTTGCTATGATGTACTGGGTGGTTGCCAAGGTGTTGTTATGCAGATGTTAAGTTGTTCTGAAATTTTCTAGAGCATTTCTAGGTGGTTTCTAGGGTATTCTTGGTGTTTTTAGGGAATATCTAGATGGTTGCTAGAACATTGCTATCTAGTTACTAAGCTGAGTAGATTTTTAGCTATGTGGTTGGTTGCTGGGGTATTCTGGTTGGTTTCCAGGGAACTTCCTATAGTGTAGAGTGTCTTGTTTCTTGCCATGTTGTTATGCTGTTTCTAGATGTTTTGAGTTGTTGCTAGGGCGTCTCTAAGTGGTTGCAAGTGCTTAATTGTTCTGGGTTGTGGAAGTGATTGCTAACTGGCCCAAGTCAAAAGAGCCCACCCCCAGGTCTCACGGTCTATGATATTCTTGTCTGTAAATATGACATGGGTCCTTTTTAAAAGTCTATTGTATGTTTTTATCTATTTTATAATCATCCAGCCTTAAGTCTGATTTCATAAGTTAAACCCCAGATATGAGTAACAGGCCAGTAATAGTGATGCATGCCTTTGAAAACACCAGCATTAACAAACACCCTGACTGATCTGTTGATGAGAAAGCTGTGAGAGTGTGTAGAACTGCTTTCTCTCCCCCCAACTAATTCTTGTTGACGCCACAGGTGTCCAGTCCTAAAGCTGAGGCTCGTCTATTCTTCACATTTTAGCTGCATGTCAGAAATACGTAGATGTGAGAATGCAGCAAAGGGGAAATGAAGACTTGATTTAATTATGCTTGATTTTTTTTTTTTTTTTTTTTTGTTAATGGTATACATGTACTTTGCACTGTATTTTTAGCAGAAGGTTGTGAAAAAGTATCTGAAATCTTTTGCTTATTTTGCTGCATCTTATGTTAAAATGTTTTCCATTATATTTTCATATCTAAGCAGAGAAATAATGTAATATTAATATGACAACAAAAATACAATAGCCTCAAACAGAATTTAGACAAGCATTAAGGCCGGTTCACACTGTCCCAATGAATAGGGTGAAGACACTGATCCAGCAAAACCCTCAACCATGTTTGTTGGAGTTTGTTGTGGCAGTGTGAATTGGCCATTGGGTATGTTTACATGACAATAATGTACTAAAAATGGACAAGTCTTTCCTTTGCAGATGACAATGTTGTCAAAAAGATCCCTTTTCACTCAGATCTGCGAAAATGTCTAAAAACGCTGTATTATTCATGCCAGGCCAGTAGATGGCAATGTTACTTTGTAAAGAAACGCTACATGCCTATAGACTGAAGACGTAATGCACATGTACTTGATGTCACCGTTTTCATAAATTCACATTTGTGTATTTTACACAGAGACGATAACGGTATCGTTTTCAAAAACTTGCACGACAACGGCGTTTTGGGGGTCTGAAAACGTGTTTCAAAGTGCATGTTTTTGAAAACTATACAGCTATTGTCTCTGTTTAAACTACAAAAATGTGAATTTGTGAAAATGGTGGCGTCATGCTCGTGTATTACATGTTCAGTCTATAGGCGCGTAGTGTTTCTTTACAAAGTCACATCGCTAACTACTGGCCTGGCATGAATAATACAGCGTTTTTACTCGTTTTCATGGATCCGTGTGACGGGGATTGTTTTGATGGATCCGTGCGACGGGGATCGTTTTGACAACGTTGTCTGTATGCGAAATATGCAAATGAAAAACTTTACCATTTTTAGTACATCACTGTGGTGTAAACATACTCTCAGTGGGATCTGCGCTCAAATGCTGCAGGATCTTTTCACTAACTTCAATTTTCTTCATTTTTGCTCATTGTCTAGTGTTTTGGTGAATTTAGTGTATGTTTATATGAAGTCAGTTTTCCTCAAGTTCACACAGGTGTCCTAGCAGAGGAGCCACAGGTGTGGAGAATCACATTAACTATGATCCACTACCGTTTGACAACCACAAAAGTGTCACAATACCTTTATCTTCATTTTGACCATCTGTTCATGTCTGTCTGTTGCAGACTATACTAGTTGGAGACAGTGGAGTGGGGAAGACATCTCTGTTAGTGCAGTTTGACCAGGGTAAATTCATCCCTGGATCCTTCTCTGCTACTGTGGGCATTGGCTTCACGGTGAGTCTCTCTGCAGAAGGTCACAGCTACTGCTTTTCAGGACATTTTTTTATTGCTTTAAACAAGACACAAATGATTGAAATCAAGATATATGACATAATACTTTAATCATAATTTTCAGAAATAATATTTAAAATATATTTTAATTTCATGGAATTTATTTTAGGAACAATCTTAAAAATAATAAGATTTTTAAATTGATTAATTATTATTATTATTTTATTTTGTACTTATGTACTTATTTTTTGGTGCGATGCCATAAGAAGAGTTCTTAATGGAACCACAGATGCCAATAAAGAACCTGTAATAAGTTTGTCTTTTAGATTTAGTTCTTTGTTTGAGTGAGCTAAACTGTTAAATATACATTTTTTTTTTTTTTTTAGATCACACAAGCAGCAGAGAAAAATATAACAGACCTGTTGGTAAAGTAAGAAAGGAGCAGGGCACCAAGTATATATTATAATATATGATATTATTTTGTTACATTTATTTTTATATTAAGTATAAATTTAGGGTTTTATAATCTTTACAAGGAAAAAATATTTTGGCATACAACATAAAGGCTGAATTAGCAAATGTTTCAGATGATTTTCCCTTGTAATCGACCTATGCTGAACTCAGAAATATGTTACTTTTAATAAACACACGTTTGTGTCCCCCATCTTTCCCTTCTCTCTGAAAATGTTGATTAGCACACAAATATCAATAGCTTCCATGTTGGCTTTGCCTGCTGGATTTGCTTTTCTATCTGCTGTCATTACTCCCTGCAGAGAGCCGCTGGGGTTTCTCAGCACAGAGCGTCTGATTACAATAATATGATAATGATCATTTTACTGTGGGCTCTGATTATAATTACAGAGGGATCTGTCTGGCCTCGGCTGGATCATCACTGTTTGTTGTTTTTCTTCATATTTTGTAATTAGTCTCAGTGTTTTGTGAGTGTGTGTGTGTGTGTTTGTGTGTGAAACAGGGTGTTTAATATGTGTGCATAGCCATTCCGGCACAATATTACTGCAGATCATAAGGGATCATAACAGGAAAAAACATAGTATTAAACATAATCGATTATAAAAGCAAGAGTTTACCTGAATATGTATTTTTATTAGACCTATAACTTTGCTGTTTTGTGTATTTTCCGTTTTTGAATGAGGTATACATGGATGGGCCATTGGATGTCATTACACTCGTTGGTCAGTAGGGAGAGCACTAAACACACACTTTTAACGAACATTAAAGCTCAATTCATTTGTAACATTAACCCCCGGTTTCACAGACAAAGTTTTAAGTTTAGTCACAGACTAAAATGCTGTTTTAACTGAAAGCAACTTGCATTGACATATCTTAAAATATGTCAGTGCCATTGTTTTGTCTCAAGATGCACACCAGTGATGTTTTTTTTCTAAGGCACATTAATTAGGCTAAACTAAAGCCTAATCGTCGCTTAATTTAAACCATGTCTGTGAAACCAGGCCTATATTGCAGAAGTTGTAAAATACACCATCGGAATTATAAATATTTACTTAAAGTCCTGTTATCATACGGACATAGCAATTCACTGAACATGAATGAAACAGCAAGATGTGTTTAAGAGACGTTCATATTTCAAGTAAGTTATATTAGATATTAAAAACTAAGTGTGCTTTGCAAACAGCTTAATCTTTCCTGATTTACATCGGCTGCATTTTGTCAAACCTCATCTGCATTGGCCGCAAGCGTCGCGACAAACCACAAATATTCAGCGAAACTCTCTCAGAGAAACCGATGGCAGAATGACCGTTGAGATGATTCAAAATTACGAAGTGGGCGGGGCTTGGTGGTCCGAAATGTGTTTTTAATTGTTCAGGTACGATGTATCTAAACAATCATTCTTTTATATTAACTCAGTGGTTATTAAAATTTCTCAGTATCATTATTCAGTCATAAATGACTAATGCCAAGATCTTCTGAAGCGCCATCCATACAAGACACTGTTGTCACGTGGTACGTGTTACTTTTCACAGCACTGTGTATGATGGACTAATCACAGTCGTTTGTGGGGGCCTTTATAAATAATAAAATGTTTTAGAGTTTGCTAGAGTGAGTTTTCATTAGTATGTCAGTTTTCAATGCCTGTAATGAATAAATTTGAATGATTATAATTTAATGTGTACAAATGCCTCTAATAAAACGAAAAGTTCCTTGAGATTTGAATGAGGCTGAACGGAGGATTTGGCTTACGGGGCCCTAAAGCGCCCCCTGCAGAAAGAACGGGTTTATGTCACTTAAGAAAGCACGTTGCCGCTCAACAGACGCGACGCGACAAAACCACAGCGCTCCTATTATAATCAACATATCCGCGCGCTCGCGGTAGGCACTGACACCTCGCAGAAATGGGCGCGTACTAGTTTTGTCGCGTCGCTTGAAGGCTGTCATTTGTCGGTCTCCTCCTCTCAATCAGTGTGATCAGATGTGATCTAGCACCTGTGTGTTTGAGTGTGACCCACGGGAGCCTGTTGCTCATGTGTGTTTTGGAGCGATCTGCTTCTTTGCTGTCCGTGATTATGCGCGCAACTGCACGATAACGCTCATATTTTGCGTCTTTGCGCGTTAATGATTATAAAGAGGACGCTTTTCGGATAGCTGCATGTTTCTTGTTTCTTCATGTTCACATCCTCCACAGCATCTGATGAAGTTTGGGCGCGTTGTAGATGCACTATGTGATGCGTTTGTGATCTAGTCACCGGCGCGTCTTGAGAAGAACATCGAAAGCAACATCCTTGTTATTTTGTTTCCGCGATGTCAATCAAAAAACCAGCATTGATGGAGAATGGGGTTAAAAACGGAACATCGAGAAATATGCTGGAGCGATGCGCCTCGGTCAATGAGTATTTTGATGTTGCCTTCAAGGTGTGAGTTATTTTTTAATTGTCTAGTTCATTGTTGTTATCATGATTGTTGTGTCTGAAACATATGCCTTGTATTAGTTGGCACCTGTGGCGCGCGTGCGTCTTTACTCTGAAATCACTTAGTTTTCAACAATGCAAAGGCATGTTCACCGCCATGAAACTATCAGAATTCACTTTAAATGGCTGCAAACATATGTGAATAACTAGTTCAGTTGGTACAGTATAGCAGCGGTTCTTTCGACTGGTTTTGATTTTGGACCAAAGCGGTGACCAAAACGCAGTAGCCTACTGAAATTATTTACTGTACCAAAGTAAAGACAATGTACTTAAAATTACAATCAACTGCGCAAAATTATTGACATAAAACAGTATTTTTTTTTTCTTCCTTTTAAAAGTTAAGCCTATTGATTTTTTTATTCTAACATTGCGTAATTACATGTTAAGTTGCAATTTATTACATTGATCTGACACTCCTGTTTTGGGGTACGACCTAACAGTTAATAACCACTGCTATATACAGTACATACACCATTTCTGTTTTGATGCATGTTCTCTAATATTTGAGTAATGTGTATATTTGACTTTTCCTCACTGGTGTATAATATTGACCCAAGGTGGGAGTCATTTCTACACATTTAAAGACCTATTGATGTACTCCGAAGCGACGCAATGATATAAAACATCAAGTCTCTGGGGTTCCAAAATGATGTATTTTAGTCCAATAAGAGGAGCTGTTCTTTGCCTCTGTCTTAAGTAAAATGCATAGATGGAAAAATGGTAAACAACTTACAATGTCGGAGTTGAGCAATAGTAGTTTCTGAGAAGAATATTATGCAATACCACTAACACAATTGGGTAAACATGCATTTCACAATTAAAGTTTCCTGTCCATTACAATGCATTGTCTTCTTCCTGGTGTTAAAGTCAACATAAAGGCAAATGACCCTATTTACTTGAAAAACTTGTTCCTGGTTTTTATTGTGCGTCACTGTATTCCCATTTGATCCCAGCAAGCTCTTGTTACCTTCAGTCACCTGTTAAAGGGTTAGTTCACCCAAAAATGAAAATTCTGTCATTAATCACTCATGTCGTTCCAAACCCGTTTATCTTCGGAACACAAATGAAGATCTTTTTGATGAAATCTGAGAGCTTTCTGTTCCTCCATTGACAGCTACGAAGATGAACGAAAGTCTTACAGGTGTGGAACGACATGAAGGTGAGTAATTAATGACAGAATTTTCATTTTTGGGTGAACTAACCCTTTAATTAGAGGCACTTTTCACACTCCAGTTATTCTCGATGGATTCCTACCTTACATTTTTGTCTCGTTCTACTCAGAAATGTGTTATTTAATGAAAGTAAAGTGGGTTGTGAATGTCATTTCATGTTGACTTTAACATTGGTGAACAGTTAGAGCTCATTAAACCAAACCAGAATGTGTGTAATCAAAGGGTTGTAGGCCTAACAGCTGTCTCTGACCCTGATGCCTTTAGGTGATGCTGCTGGGAGACTCGGCAGTGGGGAAGACCTGCGTCCTGGTGCGCTTTAAAGATGGTGCCTTTCTGGGAGGCAACTTCATAGCCACAGTGGGGATAGACTTTAGGGTGAGCCAGCAGTGGACGGAGCTGGTTTGCTTCTCTTTTTCAACCATGTTCATATTATGATCAGTGTTTTGATAACTCAAATAAGCATTGGATGTATTGTAAGTGTCAGAGCTCAAAGCTCTTCCCTAGTCCAAATAGAATATTCATTGAAATGAAGCTGAAAACACATTCTAAAATCACCGTATTTCTGATGTTCTGGTGTTCGCAACAATTGCCCACATTTTCACGTAAATTTGTTTAGGAAGTGATGAGGAAGGAGGATATATGCTGTTACACCAAACAGTTTAAACCCATTCACACCAATAACGATAATTATATTAGCATCCACACCAATGCACAATAGCATTCTGTTTATAGCGCTCGCTGCAGTTTTGTTGTCTGCCGCTTTAAATGCTCAAGCTCTTTGGATGGATTCTGATTGGCTGACAATGTTTTTAGCATTCGTCACCTGGAAAACAATAGTTCTGAAAGTGATTTCCACTTGTTCCTCTGTGTTGTTATGGTTATAGTTGTGGTATGGAGAACACTGAACAAACATTCTATTAACGTTACTGGAAGAACGTTTGTTCTAGAACCTTGGCCAGAATGTGCAATCAATGTTCTGAGAATGTTTCCTGTTCTCAAAAAATGAGAACAGTTATTATAACTTTATGGTTATAGACATTGTTATTTTATAGTCATCGTCCTTGGCATGAACAGGCCTTTGCTTTGGTTTGTATTTAACGAACCTGTCCTTTCCTTGATGTTAAGAAATTGCAGCTGAATGTTATTTTTTAACAAGGTCCACAACTGTTTCAGTCTGATCCTAAACAGTTTGAGTTGAACATTTTTAGTGCAGATTGTTATATGAATCACACAAATGTCATAATAAAATGCAGCTTTGCCAAGAGGCTGTTATTGAAGGATGAGACAGCACAAACTATATTAGACCCAAAAGCAAATCCGCTGCTCACAGCAATGCACTGTTGATCATTTCTCATGAATGGAGGGTGTTTATTCCAAAAACTAAACCCTCTGGTGCTCTTCATGTGACAGATTTTTTTTTTTTTCAGTGAAATGAGTATATTGTATTTTAGTCCGATAATGTTTAATATTTTGTATTTTTAGGGGATTTTATGGTACTGACTTATATTTCTGTAGTAGTTAAAATCCATATATTCACTTTTTGAGCGTAGACCTGAAAATGAAATTTCAAACTTATACTGTTGTAAATCTTGAATGCTTTGGAGCACAGACTTAAGTCTGGTCTCTTTTTTTTTTTAAAGAAGACACTTGGCAGATTATTGATGAAAGGAAACAAGTAAAAAAAAATAGGTGAAATTAAAAAAAGGTTATAGAATTTTACGTTTATTGTTATGAAAAATTCACAAAAATACTATTTTCAATCTTTATATGAAATGTATATTTTTCAAAACATGTTTTACTCTAAAACAGTGAGAAAATCAAAGCCATTAATCTAAACAAGTTGTGTTGCAAATTTGAGGTTGATATCTCAAAAAATGAGCTTTCAGTAAGATTTTGTTTGGGCGCAGTACCAAAGGTTTCCACAAGATGAAATTTGTTTCCCATTCATTTCAAATGCCATCATTTTTGACCGCGAGGAGCACAAGTGTGACACTTTTTTTTTTTTTCGTTTTCTTTTTTTTTTTTTTTAAGGAATATTTAACCTTTTTGAATCATGTTCATGATTTGTGTGTGTGTTCACATAGCAAGTGCCAAAACCTTTTTCTACCAAAAGTTTTCTACCATTCTGATTAAGTAAAAAACGAAGAGCACCAGAGAGGTTCCAAACTTGTATATATATTTTTTTTTTTATTGGTGGAACGTAAAAGAAGATATTTTGAAAAATGTCTTTGTTTTTGTCCGTTCACTGGAAGTCATTGGGCACGAAACCAAACAGTTTATCAATATTCTTCAAAATATCATCTTTTGTGTTCCAAAAATGGCTCTTTCAATCTTCAGGGGAAGCGAGAGGGAGGAAAACATTCATCAAAATCTAATATTACAAGTGGACCTCCGAGGCAGAAAATTATTAAAATATGATGCTTGAAAAATATATGACCCGTTTAACACTTAAAGTCAGCATCTAATCAATGAGCTGTTCAGACACTCCATCATACAGAGGTCGTGTGTGTGTGTGTGTGTGTGTGTGTGTGTGTGTGTGAGAGACTGTATTCACTGTCCATTGGCGTTTAACTGTGCAAATCTCTGTGGTTTTCTGAAGTGCTGTTGGTGCAGTCCAGTAGCCTCTCTGACAAATAAATCTGTGAAGTCTCTGTACCACTCCAGACGTCTTGGAGTGTTCGGATATAACAGGCCGATCTGATGCTCCTTCACGTTTCAGTCTGGCTAAATGATTAACCCGTCGCCTCGTGGCACTTTGGGTCTTGATCTGCAATTGCCAGCCCTTGTTGGGGAGAAAACAAGCTGTTATTTGGTTATAACTTACCTGGGGTGTTTTCAAAGAAAATTCACCCTGTTTATTTTTTATATATATATTTTAATCTTCCTGTGAAATGTCAGACTTCTCTCTAGTGGCGTATACAGGACTTCTTCTAGCATGTAGTCTGTTTAAACCCCGCCTCTTTCTTAAAATCAAATACAAGCTCACATTCATTTTTGAGAGCAATGCTGCATTTCAAAATGCATAGAACCAAGTCCCGCCCTACATTTTTCGATAATCAGCTACACTCGGATGTGCGTCAGAGTTCAAAAGAAAAGATCTGTTGCTACTTCCATTTCACTGCGACCTTAAAGACCCCATGAAATATTTTGACACTTTTAATAGGATATGCATCAGGAAGCTGGACTGAGACATATCAAAGAGCCCATCCCATTTAATAATAATAATAATAATAATAATAATAATTATTATTATTATTATTATTATTATTAACAAATTATAGCCATTTGGATTTTGTTTACGTCACTGCAAGGAACCATCATTTGCTAGTTGTTATTGGACATTTTCATCATAGAGAGCATCTGATTGGACAAAAAAAAACATATACGCCCCTAAGTACAAGATGAGTCATACAATACTGTTTATTTTATCTTCTCAGAGAAAGACTGTTTTAAATATTTCAATGTCGTGTGGTGAAATTTTGGTGGCTTTCGGTGTTCGTCTTTTGAGTCATAATGGTAAATACACCGACATATGTTATTGCAAGAGGCTGTTGTCAGGTGGCGTTAAGGACACGTGTTTTTATTGGAGGAAAATAAAGTTTGTCATGCACCACAAATAGATTTTTGCCCTCAAGCCAAGACAGTCAGTTTGGTTACACAGCATGTGTTTTTGCAAGAAGTGAAGGTTAGCTTAAGACCTTGAAACGGTCAAGGTTTTGCATGTGGCGTGGGCCAGATTCTAACGTCAGAAACAAGTAGAAAGCGGCGTGTTTGAGACAGAAGGTGTCTTTAGGAAGTTCAAAGACCCATTTAAACCCTCGTTCTTTGATTGCCTACCAACAGCGTCTAAAATTAGTCTGAAATGAAGCATCTTATCTGCCGTGGCTCAGGGAAACAGCAAAGCGTTTCTGTGCTGGTATTTTTTTTGAATGGCACAGCAGCAGCACTATAGCCTGTGTCTATTTTGGGCTCTTCCTTGTAGCACTTGCTCAGCATGAGGATGTGTGGGAGCCAGAGCGGAGCAAGTCTGATGCCAGAGAAATG
The DNA here is from genome assembly GCF_019924925.1 of Ctenopharyngodon idella. NCBI lineage: Eukaryota > Metazoa > Chordata > Actinopteri > Cypriniformes > Xenocyprididae > Ctenopharyngodon > Ctenopharyngodon idella. The sequence goes on along the minus strand of NC_067222.1, from coordinate 43,391,026 downwards.
GAAAGCCATTACAACAAATTGATGGCTATGGTTGATTTATGCTGGATAGGCAGAGGCCATGAAAGATATATTGTTTTTCATAAATCGATAGCCTTTCCGGTGTCAAAGAACCTTGAAACTGATACAGGTTTTCCATTTCTCAAATAATAGGTTAAGACATGGATAGATCAAGCAGGTTCCTAGAGCAACTGTCCAATGAATATCCTATAGTCATTTATCATCATCACTATAGGAATGGAAACGGTAAAGAATTTAATGATTCTGGCTTTGATCCCAGTCTCTTAACATTTCCATTATTGATTCTTTTAGTGCTTTCGAAGAAGTGCACATCAATATTTGCACCTCACTGACACTGATTTATAGGGATAGTTCACAGAAAAATGGAGATTGTCATCTTTTTCTCACCCTCATATCGTTCCAAAACTGTATCTGTTCTCTTTAATACAGTGGAAAAACCCACTCTAAAAGAAGCACAATTATCCAAATGACTCACTATATTACAAATCTTACAAATTATAATAGCTTTGTGTGAGGAACAGACCAAAATTTAGGCCCAAGTTGTTATTAACTTAATATATTGGTCACCATTCTGTTTTATTTTAGACAGTCTACTTCTACCAAAGACTCTGTATAAAAGAGCCAGTCGCTGATTGGTAAAGTTGGCTCTTCCAGCTTGAAAATGCAGTTCTTTTTGTCATGATTTTATCGTTTAGAAACACAATTTATGAGACAGTTGAACAGCTTTGGAGAATTTCATGTTTCCCCATTCAAAGAGATAGGATCTGCAATTGCATGACTGAAATAGAGGCATTTCAAAGATGGCCGCCGAGTAGAATGACTTGCGTGAAAGGGACTTTGCTTCCACTTTTGTGTTTTCTGGAAGAAAGAATGTCATATGGGTTTGGAACAACATGAGAATTAATAAATTAAGACTCTTTAGTATTTTACTATAACTTTAAGTTTAAAATACAAACCAATAACTGAAAGAATGGAAGACTGCATACAATGAAGAACCGTTAGAACAGAACTTTCCTCTATTTTTATTTATTTTTGTTTAAATTTAAACAGTTCTGAAAAAGAACCAGTTCTCAATTCCCAAACCTAATCATCACTATTGTTTTTGTCAGTGTATTTTAGTTTCTCTTATTCTGCAGCTTTTGATGGTTTTACCCTCAGAGGAAGAATGAGACATCTGAGCTCTGCTGAATGCAGTTCTGTCAAGAAAGAGTTGTGTTTTCATTCAAGTCAGATATGCAAGAGTGATTGAAGGAACAATAGAGACATGCCTGCTGAACTAGTTAATGTTCTTCTCAAATTGCTTCGTGCTGTGCTCTAATTTCATTTTTTTTTTTTTTATGCAGAACTTCCTGGAAGGTGTATTAAGCAGTCGAAGCATGCATTTGTGATTGTTAGTCAACCGTGAAAACAGTTTTGTCATCATTTACTCCACTGTTGCTTCACACCTGTGACTTTTTTTTTTTCTTATGAACATCACAAAAGGAGAAATTTAGCAGAATTTGAAAGTCTTCTCCACTTTAGTTTTCAATTCTTTCTCATTTGTTTATATATTCAGCTATTCAAGACTCATTGTGCCAGTTTTGTTTTAAGTGATGCCAGGTGCCATTGATACTCATGGATCTTGTGACCAATCACAATGCACATAATATGCTTTGATATGCAGAAATTTTGCAGTATTTTTAGTGAATAAGTTTTTTTTTTTTTTTTTTTTTTTTTTTTGTGTGTGTGTCTGTTCTTCACTGAAACTAAATGTAGCGAGGAATTCAGGCACTGACGTATTACACTGTTCGTCACAGAAATTACTTTGTCACATGGGCTACTTTTATCCTACATGTAGCTTACTTTGAAAATAAATAAGTCATAGTAACTTTTGTTTGTAATTATACATACCTCTGTGCCAGCTTTGTAGTTTAATTTAAGTTATATTGATGCAATAGATATACATTTGGTTTAGTGCCATCACCCGACTATTATGAGAATTATTAATTAAAGAATATATAGGCCCAGTTTCACAGACAGGGCTTAGATTAAGCCAGGATTAGGCCTTAGTTTAATTAGGACATTTAAGTAGCTTTTATAAACATGCCTTAGAAAAAACATTACTTATGTGCATCTTGAGACAAAACAGTGACACTGACAAATTTTAAGATATGTCAGTGCAAGTTGCTTTCAGTTAAAACAGCTCAAACTTGCATTTTAGTCTGGGATTAGACTTAAGCCTTGTCTGTGAAACTGTGAAATTTGTTCATGACTGTTTCTTGTGACACTTACCTCTGTAAAACTAGGTATCAGCAACAGCTAGGTAACAATATTGGTGGCTACTCATCATTTCAATGTAACGTCATCGCTAAATTCGACTAATTTGGACGGTCATGCTAAAAGTGTGTTGTTTTAATGAGAAGTTAAAGGGTTAGTTCACCCAAAAATGAAATTTCTGTCATTAATTACTCACCATCATGTCGTTTCACACCCGTAAGACTTTCGTTCATCTTTGGAACGCAAATTAAGATATTTTTGATGAAATCTGATGGCTCAGTGAGGCCTTCATTGACTGCAAGATAATTAACACTTTCAAATGCCCAGAAAGGTATTAAAAAACATTTAAAACAGTTCATGTGACTACAGTGGTTCAACCTTAATGTTATGGAGCGACGAGAATAATTTTTGTGTGCCAAAATATCAAAATAACAACTTTTTAAACTAATCTTTTGTTTCGAATCAGTGGTTCGGAGCGTGTATCAAACGATCTCAAACAGCCAAAGTCACATGAACCATTGAAATTTCAAAACGCTTATGGCGCAATGAAGCCTCGTTTACTGAAATCACATGACTTTGGCAGTTTGAAATCGTTTGATACACGCTCCGAACCACTGATTCAAAACAAAAGATTTGTAAAGCATTGAAGCTTCATGAAGCAGTGTTTAGTTCAGTGACGAGTGCTAAATATTGTTGAATAAAGTTATTTTGTTTTTTTGGCACACAAAAAGTATTCTGGTCGCTTCATAACATTAAGGTTGAACCACTGTAGTCACATGAACTGTTTTAAATATGTTTTTACTACCTTTCTGGGTGTTTGAAAGTCTAAGATAACTTGCTCTCAATGTAGGCCTCACTGAGCCATCGGATTTTATCAAAAATATCTTAATTTGTGTCCTGAAGATGAACAAAGGTCTTACGGGTGTGGAACGACATGAAGGTGAGTAATAAATGACATTATTTTCATTCTGGGGTGAACTAACCCTTTAAAGCTTCGTAGCAGGAATTATTATTATTTTTTTTATTTATTTTTTTTATAAAAAAAAACATTGTTGGGGAAAGTTACTTTTAAAATTAATGCATTACTTAGTTACTTTTTATGGAAAGTTATGCATTGCATTATTTTTGCATTAATTTCTCTAACCTGGGCTGAGCTTGCTTGTTTGTTTTTAATAACAAAAAAGTTTTTTTGGCAAATATAAAGGCCCTTTCATGCCAAAAGTGAAATGAATAAGCCTCAGGCTGAAGGAAATACAAATTCATGCCTGTACAGTATTTTATTTATTTATTTATTTTTTATTATTTGAAAAATTAACTAAGTAAAAGAGATTAGTTACTTTATTAGTTTTTTTTAAGGGATTTGACAGAATCCCCTTTACCTTTCAGTCTTGTACATAAAAGAGCAGCTTCAAAATTTCTCCTTTTGTGTTCCATGGAAGAAGTAATGCATGTTTGGAACAACATTACAGTGAATAAACGATGACAGAATATGAACTATTTTAAATTGCTGAACCTCAAGAAAATGACAGGCTAAATCAACAAAGCAGGATGTAGCATCTCTAGTTAACAGATGAGGAAACGTCTAGCATTTCATTGGTGGTCAAACATTGTTATTAGTTTGGTCTGGGAGTTACAGCCGTTTGATAACGGACATTAAAGGATGATGTAACATTAAGTCAGACACGTTTTAAAGATGTGTAATTTCTGTGCAACTGGTGGCACCTACAAATCAACACAGTTTCAGTTGTGTCTGCATATCAAGGAGAAAGCGGCAATCAAATGAAAGTCTTCAGCTTCAAACACCTACGCTTTTTGATCCGTCAGCATTAACTACACTGAAATGATTGGCCGGGCCTAAATGGTTTCCTGTAGATGTATGTGAATGTCTGTGGATGATAATTACTCATCTCTGAAAATCTCACTTCCATTTGTGTGACTGACGTCTCTGATTGCACTGCCATTTGGTGCATGAAAACATCTGATAAGTCTGGTCCTCTCAGTGCAGAAGGTGCGATTTTTAAAACGTTTTGCTCACAAAGGAAGTAACAGCTGACGTCAACAGGAAATTAAACAGGGAGCTGGTCTGTTATTTCATCTTCGCTATATAATTAAGTCTGTGTGGAGAGACTGGCCACACAAAAGCAAAATAGCACAGTTAGAGATCTTACTTTAGTAGTAGCTAAATTGTTTTCCTATTTGGTTGTGTGGGTGTGTGATTTCCTTGAATAACAAACTATTCACTGTTCATTATTTTGTCTTCCAGAAACAGTGTATTGTGGTTTTAATGAGTGTTTCTTCTTTCCGTTGCCTGTAGAATAAGGTGGTGACTGTGGATAACATGAAGGTCAAACTCCAGGTAAGCAAACATTGTCTGGTTCATTGTCATTGTCTGTTTACATACCTCTAGTTTGTGGTCTTTGCGGAGACAAGCATCTGTATGTGTGACTGTACTGTACTGTACTAAACTCATCCTGTACAGTACAGTTTGAAGGTGTCTCAAATCATATGACTTGAACAGACGTCTGCTGTTACTTTAAGCAGTCAGATTTTCACCTTGCGTATAAAAAAGCGGATTACAAAAATCTCATAGCTTTGGAGTGAGCCAGAATATCATAAAGACCAGGGAGTGAACTCTTGACTTGGACCAGACAAAATCTCCTTGCGACCGACCATAACACCTTAGCAACCACCTGGGAATGCCCTAGCAACTAGCCAGGCTGCTCTAGCATCGTGGTGATGTGTGTTTTGCATTACCGCTCACATTTATTTCAGAAAATTGAGTTTGGTTGGCCTCCTTGCCTGTTCAAAGATCAGGTTTATTACATCAGGACAAAACCACATAAAATATTCTGAATGCATTTGAGGGTTTCCACTTTGCCTCATTTGTGATTTATGTTGATGTATTCCTGACATATAAATGAAGCCTGAGCTGTTATCGCTCCTCTCCTGCAGATTTGGGACACAGCCGGTCAGGAGCGGTTCCGCAGCGTCACTCACGCGTACTACAGAGACGCTCAGGGTAAATATGACACCTTCACTGAGAAATCTGACAAATCATCTTCTAATAGACTTCATTACTGGTGTCGTGTCTTATTAAAGCAGTGAGTCACAAGAGGCCGTGAGTTATCATGTTTTTACCACGGTGTTCTTATGTGTGAAACAAAGTGGAGTAAACTGGTAAAATCACTGTGATGTTCAGCCTCGAGTGACATTCCTTTTTATGAATCACATAGTGGTAGCAACAATATAATAAAATGTTTAATAATAATTTAATAAATATTTTAATGTTGTTTTTTTTTGTTTGTTTTTTTTTGCTTTGCTTTTTTTGTTTTGCTGTGTTTTGTTTTGTTTTTTTGTTTTGCTTTGCTTTGCTTTTTTGCAGGTTTTTTTGTTTGTTTTGTTTTTGTTTGTTTGCTTTAAGTAAATTGAATATTGCTTAAATGTTCATTGCATTTCAGCATATTCGTATTTTTTCAGTCGCAGAAAAATTACTGTTCTTAGGTGTGACCGTAAACTGATAAAATCTAATATTGAGCCTCGAGTGACCTTAATGCTTATTATAAAATAGTGGTAACAACAATATAATAAATTTATAACAATATAATAAATTTATATATAAATAATTTTTTTTTTATTCTTATTTTATTCAGTAAATATTGCCAAAAATGCATGTTCATTGCATTTATGCAATTGTGTCATTAAACTACTGTACTGTATATGCATATATACACTCACTGGCCACTTTATTAGGTACACCTTGATAGTCCTGGGTTGGACTCCATTTTGCCTTCAGAACTGCCTTAATTCTTCGTGGTATATATTCAACAAGGTGCTGGAAACATTCCTCAGAGATTTTTGGTCCATATTGACGTGGTAGCATCACGTACTTGCTGCAGATTTGTCGGCTGCACATCTATGATGTGAATCTCCCATTCCACCACATCACAAAAGTGCTCTATTGGATTGAGATCTAGTGACTGTGAAGGCCATTTGAGTAAAGTGAACTCATTATGTTCAAGAAACAAGAAACCAGTTTGAGATTATCTAAGCTTTGTGGCATAGTGTGTTATCCTGCTGGCGGTGTTAGGCTGTGGCGTTAAAACGATGCTCAGTTGGTACCAAGGGGCCCAAAGTGTGCCAAGTAAATATCCTCCACACCATCACACCACCAGCAGAAGCCTGAACTGTTGATACAAGGCTGGATGGATCCATGCTTTCATGCCAAATTCTGACCTTACCATCTGAATGTCGCAGCAGAAATCACTCAACAGACCAGGCAATGTTTTTCCAATCTTCTGTTATCTGATTTTGGTGAGTCCGTGTGAATTGCAGCCTCAGTTTCCTGTTCTTATCTGACAGGACTGGCACCCACTGTGGTCTTCTGCTGCTGTAGCTCATCTGCTTCAAGGTTCAACATGTTGCGCGTTCAGAGATGCTCTTCTGCAGACCTCTGTTGTAATGAGTGGTTATTTGAGTTACTGTTGCCTTTGTATCAGCTTTAACCAGTCTGGCCATTCTCCTCTGACCTCTGGCATCAACAAGTAATTTTCACCCACAGCACTGCTGCTCACTGGATATTTTCTCTTTTTCAGACCATTCTCTGTAAACCCTAGAGATGGTTGTGCGTGAATATCCCAGTAGCTCAGCAGTTTCTGAAATACTCAGACCAGCCCATCTGACAGCAACAACCATGCCATGTTAAAAGCCACTTAAATCACCTTTCTTCCCCATTCTTCTGATGCTCAGTTTGAGCTTCAGCAGATCATCTTGACCATGTCTACATGCTTTAAATGAAATTGAGTTGCTGCCATGTGATTGGCTGATTAGATATTTGCGTTAAGTAGTTGAACAGCTGTACCTAATAAAGTGGCGGTGAGTGTATATTGGCATTAATTCAGTCATCATTAGCCATTAGGTCTGCTCTCTAGTTATTGATATTTCTTCGATCATTGAAAAACCCATATTAGTTAACCACTGGTCTGAAAAAAATCTTTACCTAACAGTCAGTTTCTCAGTAGAGCATTTCATTTTAATCTCAGTCTCTGGGTGAAGCGTACAGCGCTGCAGTGAAATGTGTACAGTACAGTTCCTGACGAACACTGCAGACTTGAGTCAGAGTTTAATTGCTAATAAAGCTCAGCTCTGAATCATATTGTATGACTTGAACATACTGTCCTTTCCATTACAGCTCTACTGCTGCTGTATGACATCACGAGAAAGTCCTCCTTCGACAACATCAGAGTAAGACAAACACTTTAAGACATTTAAAAATGTTTATTTGATGTTCTTATTTCCTTGCTGTTAGCGTGGGTTGTGAAATGACCTTCATTTCTGCTGCAGATGCTGCTTTCTTGTCCTTCAAAGTGTTTTTGTTGTTGCATGTCTATTTCTACGCAGGCCTGGCTGACTGAAATCTATGAGTACGCACAGAAGGATGTGGTCATCATGTTGCTTGGCAACAAGGTAAGTGGGACTTCCTGAGTGAACTGAGATAAGCAGACCCTCTTGAAAGGTACAAATAATGTTTTAATGCATATGCAGACAGACAGACAGACACACACACACACACACACACACACACACACTTTTATATATATATATTTTGATCTCCTTTCTGCCTTTAATGCATTAATGTGTCATTTTAGCAAGTAATTCATTTCAGGCACAAACATTTTTACCACATCTTTTGATGTGCGGTTAGGGTGTGTTCTGGTGTAACTGCACTAACCGGTTTTGTGCTGGGTTAGATAGCGCCCCCTAATGGACTGATTGAGCCAGAAAGCTGAGGAATCTTCCTGGGTTCAACATGAGCTGTTTCACAAAAAATAAATAAATAAATAAATTTGTCCCTCGAGCAAAAAATCAGAAGAAAAGGATAAAAAAGGACTAAAAGGAAGGGAGATATATAAATGCACACAGCCAAAATAGATCGTCCACAAGATTTAGGCATTATATGTGTCCACATGAGACTAGTTTGATAGTTTAATTAAAGGTACACTATGTAACTTTTGGCCCTCTAGCGGTTATAAAATAAAACACTGTTTTGGTTGTGCTTCAGCTCTGTGTGTCTGTGTGTATGAGTATGGTTCACGACACCTGTAAACAGATGGCAATCCAAAAATGATGACATCTGAGCATATAAATGGCATATTTTATGCTTTTTTGACTAATTGGAAACACTGTTTTTTTTAAATTAATAACATTACAAAAGTTGTTAAAATAATGATGGCTAGATTGCCAAGATTATACATTGACTTTTTATAACTTACTAGCATTAACGAAGGTTAAAAAATGCTGTAAAAATGTATTTATCATTCTTTCTTCATGTTAAAGTGTTAACGTGAATTAAAATTAAAATTATCCCATAATTTACTCACCCTCAAGCTAGGTGTATATGACTTTCTTCTTTCAGACAAACACAATCAGAGTTATTTTAATAAATATTCTGTCTCTTCCCAGGTTTATAATGGGAGTGAATAGTAACTGAGATTTTGAAGCCCAAAAAAGTGCATCCATCATAAAAGGAATCCATACGGCTCCTGGTGGGTTAATAAAGGCCTTCTGAAGTGAATCAATGTGTTTTTGTAAGAAAAATATCCATATATATGACTTTACTATATGCTTGTATACTAATAATAACTGGCTTCTGTTGTACGCGAGTCGATTCCGGCGGAAGAGTGACCTCTGACCTGACGTATTGATGAATGCGGAAGCGCAGAGGATGGAGAAAAACAAAACACGTCATGAATTAGAAGTCTAAAGCGAGAATTTTTAAAGAGAAATGTTGGAGTATTTCGATATAAGAGAAGAGGACCTTGAGTTTGTTGCCCAGCCCTGTTTGTTTGAACAGCGAGAGGCGTCTACTCTCACCTAAGCTTACGCTACTCCTACATCCTACACCATACACCGGAACTCGACTCTCTCATGAACGCACGGACGGACGGACTTTACCGGAAGCTAGTGAGTACAGTTTATAAAGTTACAATTATGGATATTTTTCTTACGAAACCCCATCGCTTCGCTTCAGAAGGCCTTTATTAACCCCCTGGTGTCGTATGGATTACTTATATAATGGACGGATGTGCTTTTTTGGGCTTCAAAATCTCGGTTACTATTCACTCCCAGTATAAAGCTTGGAAGAGCCAGGATATTTTTTAATATAACTCTGATTGTGTTTGACTGAGAGAAGAAAGTCATTTACACCTAGGATGGCTTGAGGGTGAGTAAATCATGGGATAATTTTCATTTTTGGGTGAACTAATTTAATGCATTAACAAAAATTACTGGAGTGTGTTTGACAACAAAATACTATTTCAGACTTGTATGTTTAATTCAGTGTTTTACTTGCCCATTCATAGTCATTTTTTTGTGAAATTTACTAGCAATTTCTGAGAGAAAATTGTTTCTACATATGCCAACTTTATAAATGTTTACAGAGAAAAACTGAGCATCATACACTAAATGACTGAGAATCACACAGACTTTCAAGTCATTCCAAACACAACAAACTCACACAGAAGCATACACCTCGTTTTTATGACACGCATGACAAATGACGACAATATGTGTTCCAAAATTGGCTCAATTTATTATCCTCTGACTGGATGGAATCAAAGTCTGAAGCTAAAACATCAGAGATGTGCTCATTACACACTATGCCATTTTCTCTGAAATGTCAACTCCGACTGACCAAAATCTGCAGGCTGTCTCTGACTTTTTGCTACTAGCGTTGACTCATCCAGACTGCAAATTAGGGCAAAGCTTTGTGTGAAAGTTGTGTAGTGTAAGTCAGCCTTTAAGCAATATCATCACATGAGTGCTGATATTCAGACCAATGCACATTGCTTTTATACAGCAGTTCAAAATCGTTCCAAACAAAGCCAAATCAGAATCAACTATTGAGTGACTCCATTCCTGAATTCATCACTGGAACTGGTCAAGCGATCTATTCAGTGACTTACTTAAAGACTTGTTAATTGTCGCCATCTATTGGTGTAATGATTTAACCAGTAAAAAGAGTAAGTGAAATATCCCCACCACTAAAAGCACAGCCTGACAGTCTGTCTGGGATGCAAAAACACAGACAAGCAAAGTAATACAAATAGGGAAATGTCCCAGTGTTGGACTTTTGGAACCTTGCTCAGGAATACTGGCCTAGTTTACTTTCACTGTAAATGCATTACTATAAACACTGAGGGAAGTTTTGAGGTAACTGCATGCCAAAAATACTCATAGGGCTTAACCCTATAAAGCCTACTATATTGTATTTGATATGCAAATTATCAATAAAATTAAATATTTGCTGAAAAACCTACATGCCTTCTGTCATCTGATTGATAGTTCATGCTGTTTTAGCAAGTAAAAGGCCTTTCAGTATTTCTGCTGTGAAATCTTTACTGATTTTTATGAAGTAAACATAAGAATAGCTTTTCTATTGTTAGATATATATATATATATAATTTTTTTTTTTTTTTTTTTTTTTTTTTTTTTATCGTACAAAATAGGATCAATCAGGCTTTTGAGGAAGGTTTATCTGTTCATCTCTCAATCATCATTGTATTGCATTATATGTTTTAAAACTACAGAGCTTTGATAATAAAACTAAGCTTACAAGACATTATTGGGAGATGTAAGTAGTCTGTTATACTGTTTTATCTCATTGATTTACATTACAAGCATCAGAATTTCATCTTTCTAACCATATAAATATTATCATCTGCACAAAATATCATATTTGGGCCTCTGAATAAAAATGAGTTTTTTCCCTCCTCGAGTGTGAGTTTCATATTACTGTATCATACTATATGAGTCATAAAAGCCTGATGTATTAAATATATGCGAAGTAAACTTTTTTTTTTTCTTTTTTCTTTTTTTTTTAAATTGTCTAAATTTTATTTAAATTGGTTCAATAAACTGTTCCATTTAAAAAATGCTATTTTTTTTTTTTTTTCCCTCACTATTATTTCATATGTCAGACTTTATAGGGTAAACTTGTATTCATCCCAGAATGTTTCTTTAATAAAATCATAACAGCTTATTGAAATCTGGACCTTTTATTCACACTCTTGTTGGTTAATTTGGCTTTGTAGGTTAACAAGGACATGTATTTTGGGGTAGCTTCACTTCGGTAAGACAGGTGTCTTTCAGAAGCACAAATGCAAATGCATTAATGTTTTTCATGTGTATTTGTGTTCCTCCAGTCAGACATGACTGCTGAGAGGGTCATCACACATGAAGAAGGGGAGAAGCTGGCTAAGGTATGAGTGGACCTGTATTTAACACGCATGCTTCCATATACCTGCTCTTACAAATGACCAGTGAACAGTTATTTAACTTCAGTACTTTTTATTTTTCTTTACTAAAGCAATATGGAGTCCCTTTCATGGAGACAAGTGCCAAGACTGGTGTCAATGTGGAACTCGCTTTCCATGCCATAGCAAGGTCTGAGACTTTATTTTTATATATTATATACATTAATGTGAGACAAACTAGTGTCACCATTGATAATATATTCTGTTAGGGATTGAAATAAATATTAAAGTCGGCATGAAACTAAAGTTGATTGTTCTGACAACATTGTCTGTGAATAATGCTAAGGAAAAACTTTTCAGATTTTAGTACATCGTTGTCGTGTAAATGTACCCTAAGACATATATTCATGTGAAAGGAAAAAAAGAAATGTAGGGCGGGGCTTGATTTTGTCCATGGGGAATTGATAGGATGGTTGTGGTTTGCTATTAGTGGATCTCATGTGAGTGACAGGTTGCCCCGCCCTCACGGCAGTAAACACATCATCAGAGAAGAGAAGAGATGAGCTGCAAGAGGGAGGGGAAAAGTCCTTCACAGTTTGGACATGAATGATACCTCGGATAATGTGTTTGAGACTCTTCTGGAGTAACTGCCTAGAAATGCCCTGGCAACCACCTAAACAAACTGGCAACCACATAGTAATAGGCTAAGTACTACCCTAGTTTTCCATAGCAACCACTTTAAACCCATTAGCAACAGCTTTGTAATGCAAATGCAGATCACTTATATAAGTGTAAAACTGTAAGTCTCTCCTCTTGTGAAAAAGAACATATTACCATACTTTTAAAAAAGAACTGATTTTGGGAATAATATACTTTAAAATATACACTTAAAGGGTTAGTTCACCCAGAAATAAAAATTGTCATTAATTACTCACCCTCATGTCGTTCCATACCCTTAAGACCTTCGTTCATCTTCAGAGCACAAATTAAGATATCTTTGATAAAATCCGATGGCTCATTGAGGCCTGCATTGACAGCAAGATAATTAACGCTTTCAAATGCCCAGAAAGCTACTAAAGACATACTGCTTCATGAAGCTTTACTAATCTTTTGTTTCGAATCAGTGGTCCGTAGCGTAACTGCCAATGTCACGTGAACCATTGAAATTTCGAAATGTTTTGAAACACTTATGACGTAACAAGGCCTCGTTTACTGAAATTACGTGACTTTGGCAGCTTGAGATCGTTTGATACACGCTCTGAACCACTGATTTGAAACAAAAGATTCGTAAAGCTTCGAAGCTTCACGAAGCAGTGTTTTGAAATCGCCCATCACTAGATATTGTTGAATAAAGTCGTTATTTTGGGGGGTTTTTTTGGCACACAAAAAGTATTCTCGTCACTTCATAATATTAAGGTTGAACCACTGCAGTCACACAAACTGTTTTAAATATGTCTTTAGTAGCTTTCTGGACATTGAAAGTGTTAAATTAACTTGCTGGCAATGGAGGCCTCACAGAGCCATACGATTTTATCAAAAATATCTTAATTTGTGTTCTGAAGATGAACGGGTCTTACGGGTGTGAAACGACATGAGGGTGATTTTTGGGTGAACTAACCCTTGAAGTGTGAACTGAATGTCATTTTTGGACACTTTAACTGCATGTTAAATGCAATTAAATAACGATTTAAATGGATATAGAAGCCAATAAGCTTAAGTACATCTTCATATGTAATTTAATTACTTCTATTGTCTTTGAAATATGGTTAAAGTTGCTGCTGAATGAACTGACAAGCATTTATGATAAACTAAAATATACTTAAATGTAATTTCTACTGAAACTTGTATGTGATGTATTTAAATATATTTTTAACTACATGTTTGTGAAGTTTCACTTTAGTTAATTTAAAATATATTAACTGTAATATCAAATAATACTACACATCAAAATAAGTGTATTCTCATATTAATTATAACATGATTTATTATTTTAAAATGATTTGAAATTTACTTTAAAATGAAACTTTTTTTTTTGACATTTTTACTAAGTATACTTTTTAAAAGTCTACTTAAGTGTGTTAAGAAACAGTCATAAAAATTGTGTCTTTCTTTACTTTAAGTGCACTTAAGTGGCCTTTTATTTCAGTAATATTTTAATTTTTGCAAGTAGAATGTTATAAAACATATGTATATACTTTTAAGATTTGAAGTACACTACAAGTGCACATTCAATACAATATAGTGCACTTCTTTTTCACAAGGGCCTTCAAACTACATAAGAACTTCAAGGTGTTTTTAATGCTTTGTCAAACAAACATTCAAAGTTTGCCTTGATTATCTACTTCTAGTTATTACACTGAAATCGCTGGAAATTTCGTTCTTTTAAAATGTTTCTCTTTTAATCTCCACATAGAGAACTGAAGCACAGAAATCTCCAGCAGCCCCACGAGCCCAAGTTCAAGATCCACGATTACATTGAGTCACAGAAGCAGAAGTCCAGCTGTTGCGGCAGCCTCGTGTGACGGCCCTCCTCCACGTCTTCATCTGGTCAACACCTGAGATATTTCTACACAAAGACGTGTGTGTGTGTGTGTGTGTGAGAGAGAGAGAATGAAACGTGTGTTGTTTTGATGTGTCCAATGATCCCCCAGACCCCTCTTCGCTTTCTAGTCAGGAATATACAGCCAAATACTGCTGAGGTACATCAGAGTAATAAGCTTCTGGAGGTCTGCATTATAAACTGCATTAATCCAGGTGTGTACAGTTTCCAGGTACGTTTGTCTGTGTAACATGGTTTTTCCGGGTTTCTCTGATGGTTATAGCCTCTGTCTACACACAGTATAAAATATATTGCTATTAAATTACATTATACGCCATGCAAATGTGCTCTAATTGGGCAGTGGGCTTGTGTCTGTAGTGTTTTAGTCAAAATATCAGCTTCTGTTAAGTATTATGTTTACAATCAGTGTGTTGACTTGAAAACAATCATAGCACAGCTTGACAGAGTCAGGCCTGATCATGATGTAATAGGGGTTTCGTTTCGCATGTCACACTCACTAGTATGATTGTCAGACATACCCTACATAGAGATTAATGTGAAATGTGAAAATGGGCTGTATTGTAAAATATTTTACTATTATTTTATTTTCACAGTGATCACAAAGTGCCATGAGAATGTCCATTGTAACCACGTACACGTGTGTTGTAAGAGAGGACTTTTTGTTTTCAGTGCTTTGTTTGGGTGTTTTCCATCGTTTCATTCATTAATATTTAAAGCCACAGGGGGGCGGTGTTACACACTGAGAATTACGAATAAATAATGAGCTTATCGATTTAATTGTTGCCTTACCTTTCAAGTTTATATGTGTCCTGTACTTTTAAATAAAGTGAATTACGTGAACGTCAGGTTGACCTATGGGTCTCGGTTTGGGTCAAGAGAAGATGAACAAGTCTTATTTAAATGAGTAAATGCTTGTGCTGTACTATGTAAGTTGTTTTGCATAAAATCATCTGCCAAATGAATAAATGTAAATGTTATTTGATCTTGGCTAGACACTGGTCTGTGGACTGCTATTGGTTATCACTCACACAGTGACACTGCACCTGTTTGCTAAATATTTGGTTCATGGCAAGGAGTAATGAGCAAGAAAGATAATATCTGTTGACTTCCTCTGTGACTCCATTTTCTGTTTTAAACAGAATTATTAAAATCATGTTTTAATAAACCATTGCTAGAGAAAACAGAACCGTAACAACCCTAGTTACTGAGATATAACAATCTGTGTGACAGCTAGCCCCAGTTTCCCATACAGTAATATAGGATGAATTCAGATGATATGGATCACTGGGAAATGTGGGATGTGTAGCCAAAATTTGCAAGTCTGTTTGCACATTACCATACTCTAGCTGGGTGCCATGTGATTGAAATCCTCTGATTTCATGCCTGTAAAAGAAAAGACCAGAAAAATAAAACTTTTATCTGATGTTTTTATGCAACAAAATATGGATTAAAATTGTGAAACTACACTTTTTCAATTCAACTGGAAAAAATTGATAGGAAAACATTCTGCTTACCTTGATTTTTCTTCCTTAATATATATCTCACTTGTCTCTTCTGAAGTGCACTAACTTTTGCATTTTGGGATTTGGCAGAGGAAATCATTTATTTATACCATTTAACATGACAAATCATTTTCTTATAGCTAATATAATTACATTTTAATTTTATTTAAATTGGTTTGCACTCTAAAAAATGCTGGTTTAAAAATAAACCCAAGTTGGGTTAAATATGGATAAACCCAGCAATTGGGTGGTTTTGACTCAGCAGTTGGGTTAAATGTTTTACCCAACCTGCTGGGTAGTTTTAACTCAAATATTGTTTAAAAATTACTATTTTGCATGCTTAAAATGTACCCAAAATAGGCTGGAAATAAACATGTATTAATGTGTTTAATAAATTAACATTTATCACTGTTTAATAAATAATAATTAAATAATAAACATTAAATTGCTTACTAATAAATATTTACCTTTTGATTGTTACTGTTGCCTAATTAGGTGTCTGATTTTTTTTATTTATTTTTTTTATTTCCAAACTATTTTGGGTTCATCTTAAGCCGGCCATATAGTAATTTTTAAACAATATTTGAGTTAAAGCTACAGTCTGTAAGTTTTGTCTTTTTGTCGCCATCTCTGTTTGAAACCTGCAATTGACCCTTCGCAAAGACCTGCCCCCCTTAGTTACTGTTGCTTTGTCCGACAAGCCATGGCGCTGTCACGCCACACAGAGTGAAAAATACATTGCGGAGCAAAGAGGACACTGACAACACCTCGACAGACAAGACAGAACAGATTACTTATGATATTAAACAAAGTCCCAGCTTTCAAATTATGTAATTTTTTAAAGAAATTCGAACAATAAAAACCGTTTTGTGGCTCTTTAATGTGTCGTAACTAGTCAATTTATAACATCAAATAAACATGAATGAACATCAGAAGGAATGTTGTTTCAAACGTGGAAAGACGTCAGTACAAACCATTTTTCAAGTTCAAGTCCACCGAGGATAATCTTCTAACTCCTGACTGCTTTGTCGGACAAAATGGCAGATTCGGCGTTATGATTGGTTAGATCGCTTGTCAATCAAACTCCCGGCGAAGGGTCAATTGCAGTAATTTGCGGAATTATCATCTTTATGTGGGTTGTGCATCGGCACGGCTCCTCAGCACGGATGAATCTAATGTTTGCTGTCAGTCACCACATCGGTGTGGTACTTCGGAATCACAGATTATAATCTTGGAAGTATGACCAAAATAAGAATTTTCACCAGAAAATGTCATCTGAACAAGTAATTACTTGTTCAGATGACATTTTCCGGTGAAAACAAACAAATCTAGTAACAAATCTGCCACTTTCTGACCAACTGAGGAAAAAAAGCATTACAATAAATCGCGCTGCCAATGATTTAATCTATCGCTTAGCTTGGATCACGTCAAACTGTGCAAATTATTATTATTGTTATACTTTGTTCTCGAATTGTTAATGTTAACAACATCAGCATTGTGTGACTGTGTATTGAGTCTGTATTAGTTACCTGTAGATTTCAATTTCTGTATCCACTGTATCTGTCCAAAGTCTTTTGCTTTTGTCTACGGGTGAATCTCCAGTTGTCACTGATGATTGTCATTTGGATCTTTCTGGATTACAATCCACCATCAAAATGATAAATTAATGTTTAATTATTGCAGCTGCTGTGAGAAACGCTATAAATGATCTGCCATCCTCACATGTGATTTAGCCTACTAGCTGGGACTCCTTCTTTATGTAAACAGACGTGACGAAATGACACAAAGATGAACGGCGACATGCTCGAATTTCCCGCAGAAACCTACCAGTACCACTCAAATTATAAAACATTATTACAAGCTTACCGTTGTGAATCGGGCTAAGGTAAGGAGATAGTTTTGAACACTGGCTGGTTATGTACTTGCTCAAAAATTGTTTTGGATGTTTTTTAACCACGTTAGATAAAACTACCTAGCATGTTGGAATAAACATTTAACCCAATCGCTGGGTTTTTCCATATTTAACCCAACTTCTTTTTAACCCAGTATAATTTTAATCAAAATTTTAAATCATATTTTTATGTATGTTAATTATACATTATGTAGGCTATATGTTAATTACAGGCCTACATCATTTCTTTTTTTAAAGCAAAATCGGTCATTCCAGAGAGATATGTGTCATTTGTGAAGTGTGCGGATGACATCACAGTAAATAACAGAAGTCGAAAGTGCGAAAAAAAAAAAAGAAAAAGTGCCAGAGAATGAGATGACCCCAGTTCACCCTTCTTTTAGCTGAAGTGTGGAGGGGAGGAGGAGGTTCTAGAGGAGTCACTCCTCCATGGGCTGGATTTGGATGTTGATGTGCTGCCGATCAAACACTCGAACACTAGAACTTTCTCTTCATACTTTATCAACAACAAATCCTTGCATTTCCTGAGACCGAGCGGGTTAACATGCTTCATCCGTGAGCACCTGAGCGCAGGACTCTCAGTTATTCTTCATCTATTTATTTATCAGATTAAGTCAACAGGTGACTCGCGTGATGCCCAGCCAGACTCTGCGCCCGCGACTGTGCGTCCTGGAGAAGGGCGAGAACGGATACGGTTTCCATCTGCACGGAGAGAAGGGCAAAACCGGCCAGTTTATCCGCCTGGTGGAGCCCGACTCCCCCGCCGAGCTGTCCGGTCTGCGCGCGGGCGACAGGCTGGTGTTCGTGAACGGAGAGCGCGTGGAGAGCGACAGCCATCAGCAGGTCGTGGCGAGGATACGCGCGAGCGCCGGGAGCCTGGAGCTCATAGTGGTGGACGTGGACACCGACCAGCTGCTGAAGAAACACGAGCTGAAGTGTGTGAGGGAGTTTGTCACGGAGGGCATTCCTGTGCCCGAATGCGATGATGAGCCCGAGATCAGCGACGAGATGATGCGGGACGACACGCCACCGCCGCCCCCGGTGCCGGAGAGGAACGGAGAGATCATTCCCGTTTACATTCCCGCGGTGGAGAAGCTCAGAACATCCGTGAGCTCAGAGACGGTGAGAGACCACAAGAGTATCGATTCACGCGCTTTGATTACAAACTAGAAGTAAATATAGGCTACAGTAATCATTATAGGCTACTCTTAAAGTACAATGATATTACCATACTTGCCATAAGACTTTTTGCAGGGATGCCAACTTTTGAGTTCAGCTTGGAGTGAGAATTATGGATTTTTTTTATTTTTTATTTTTTTAATTACATCACATGAAAGTAGTCTATTCTGTGTTTGTCAAAACATTTGGTAGCCTAACTGAACAGAATTTCATCAAGTTTACTGACAACATGTTACAATGTTTAGGTAGGCTACAATGACTGGTGTTTTTATTAGGGCTGGGGATTGACACAAATTTCACGATTCGATTCATAAGCTTGCGAATCGATTCCGATCTCGATTCAATTCGTTTCAATATTGATTCATTTGGATACAATCTCAACTAATGCTGTAAACTATACAGGGAACCATGTCAGCTGGTACATTACTATAATATTAAAGGTTGAAATGAACCACGATTTATATACAATTATATAGGCTACAGTTAATAAGGTGTTTTTTTTATTATAATAATAACGTTATAATATTTTTAATGATATACGAGTAAAGCCTAATGAATATGTAATATGCTTATAGTGCATATGTTCATCAAAACACTCCTCTTTATAGTTAATTTTTCTAGCTGATTATCGAGTTTGGTCATTGAATGGCCTGAGGTAAATAATGTTACGTTGTTTACAAGCTATTTTATTGTCTTTTCCGCGGTTGAAACACTGATTGAGTGATTACATTAGACATTTCAGTAAGTTGTACTGTATCTTATATACCCTGTTTGATGTTCATTCATGTATATTTGGTGCTATAACTAGTAGTAAAGGAGAAGAGATGATCAGTTCAGCTGCCGCTTGAACTGAGGCGCTACAGCAATCTGTCACACCACATTAGAGTGCCAAACGGTATTGTTTATATGTCGTAATAAAATTGAAAGAATTTGAAAGCTGACACTTTGTGTCATATTAGAAGTAACCTGCTCTGTCTTGTCCGTCGGCGCTTTGTCAGTGTCCTTTCTGCTCAGCGATGTTTTTCACAATGAAGGTGTGGCGTGAGCGCGTGAGAACGGTTGCGTGAGTCTCATGCTGAATGTGCGTGAGAGTTGGCAGCCCTGCTTTTTGTGAGGATAAAGTGCACACTTATATTATAAGTTTTATTGAAATAACTAGCTGTCTAACCTACTAACAGAAAGGCACCAGGAAGTACTGTGGCTAGTATGTTTTTTTTTTTGTTTTTTTTTGTACTTGCTAGTTCCATGGTACTTTAAAGCATCATGCAAATACATGTTGTATGATTATTATGGTAATCATTTACCATAGTAAACAATGGACAAAAAGGATCTAAACGCTCATGAAAAAGAAGTGCTTAATGCTTGTATTGGGCTTAATTGTTTAATTTGAAGATTTGAAGCTCACTTGTAGTGTACTTAAAATCATAAAAGTAGGCCTATATTTTTCAAAAAACTACTTGCAGATAATATTACTAAAATAAAAGGCCACTTAAAGAGAGACACTTTCATGACTATTTTTTAACACATTTAATGCCAAATGAAAAGTTTTAAATAATTGTTTTAATAATCTTTGGTCTTGCTTTAAAGAAGTGCACTTATTTTGATGTGATGACTAACATACTAAAGCACATGTAAAGTACTTAATTATACTTAATTAATATTCGATATTACATTTAAAGTTATTATATTTTACTTCATTGTTACAAATGTGTAATTACAAGTATATTTAAATGCAAAGCGTACAATGGAAATGACATAAAAGTATATTTTAGTTTATTCAACAGTAACCATATTTCAAAGACAATAGAAGAAATTAGGAAGTTATATAAAGAGTCAAACCTGTTCATTTGAACTAATTGTATTTTATAAAAATTTAAACTGTAATACATTTTCATTTAATTGCAGTTAACATGCAGTTAAGTGTCTGAAAACATTACTTTCAGTTCCCAGTTCACACTTAAGTATATCCTTATTATATTCATAAAAAGGACTCTTTTTAAAAGTATGCTAAAATGTACTTCTTTTTCACAAGGGAAGTTATGTAATAATTAGAAACAAACATTGAAAAAATGTATTTGTTGAACACTAATCTAACCATTTGATCACATCTGTGGCATTGTAAAAGTACAGTGATATTATGGTATTACCACAGTACTTTTGTAAGTGTACTGGTATTCATGCAATATTTTGTATAATACACCATCAAAGTACTATATTATGGTCTTTTGATCTTGATCCATGGTAGTTCCATGAAAGTCTTTGAAGTACCTTGCACCATGCAAATACATGGAATATGGTAATTGTCTATTAAAGTAATCACTTTACCATGGTACTGCCACAGTTGAACCCTAAACCTAACCCTTAAATCTAAATTTGCCATACTTTATTTTCTGTAAAGTCTAATTACATACACCGTACAATTAATTTTGTATTGCTTTGATGTTTTTTGTCCATATGTGCGATTGAAAATGGCTTTGTATTCCTCAAGAAATTATAAGGCAGTGTTATGACAACTGTGAAACACACACCTACACAGTGTAGTGCACTTGGCAGATCGCATACCTAGTGCTTCAGTCATTGACTGTGGGTGGCTAGCATGTTGAGGACGACGTCCACCACAGGAAGAGTTAGTTCTCACAGAAGACAAACAACTCCATTCAGCCTTGATGCTGAGTAAACAGCTTTAACACACAGTTTCACACCACAACCAATTACTCAGTTCCAGGCAGATTATTACCATCATTTAAAGCTGTTCACCTGATGAACAGATCATCTGTGTGTTCACAAGGTTGTTCAGATGAAGTGCAGCTGTCTGAGAAAGATCTTGCTGTGTTTTTCTCACGCGTCGCTCTATTTTCTGTTCAGACAGGTTCTAACCACGATGTCTTTTGTGTGTGTGTACTGCTGCCATGATAATGATTTGCACATTACTCAAGGAGGAAAAAGGCCAGACTCCAAAACAGCTGGGCTCCCCATGGTGACTGTCCTGTTTACCGCTTAGACCCCCTATTCATTCTCATGTCATCTGCATAACCAAATCACCCAGAATGCCCTTTTGGTATTGTGGTCTGAGTGTGCGGATGTGTTCTGCTCCCCACCTGTAAGCAAAGTGCCCTCAGTGATCTACTGTGTGGCACATACACTAGTCTAAACTGTCTGCTCGGATGAGGGCAGGTTTTTTATGAGGGCAGCACAAGGGCTGAGGGACACATTCTCACAATGACAATTTTGGGGTCAGCCTGAAAAGAAAGTAGGTTTGTGATACATCAGAGAGACTACAGAGTGATCATGTTGTTCATACTGCTGCTTTAAACAGTACAAACCTCCAATCTAGTTATGTTTGCAAACTTGGCTTACATCAAACTTCGTACTTTGTAGCTGATAATCAAAATATCCCATAGATTTCCATTGAAATCTTGGGACTGTTATTCCTCCCACCACAGCATTTGTCCATCAAATCCAATCTATCTGTCTATCAACCTTTCAGAAGACATCTGCAACCGTTTATCAATGCCCTAACAACCACCTATAGGAATCAACCAGTTTAAAAAACAATAGTAACTAACTACCCAGAAACGGCAAAGCAACTGCTCACAATACTTTAGCAACATACAGCATTTTAAAGGGGACCTATTATGCCCCTTTTCACAAGATGTAATATAAGAATCACAGAATGTGTCTGTGAAGTTTCAGTTCAAAATACAGCACAGATCTTTTATTATTGCTTGTCAGATTTGAAAAACATGTAATTTTTGTGTGTGTCCCTTTAAATGCAAATGAGCTGCTGCTCCCGAGCCCCATTTCCAGAAGAGGGCGGAGCTCTAACAGCTCACGCTACGGTTGCTCAACAACAACAAAGCTGGACAATCTCACGCAGCCAAAATGACGATTGTCAGTAACGGTGTTCAGCCTTACATTGTTCAAACCGGAGTCTGATGGAGAGACTCAGGAAGAAATTACAACTTTTAGAATGCAACTGGACGTTTCTGAATGGTTAGTGGATAAATTTATGTAGTTGCTGTGGAGTTGATTCAACTCATCAACTAGAATGTGCCGTTATGCTAATCTTTTGTGCAAATCCAGAATTGACCCTTGTTTGTGAAGCAGTCCAGCAAATTAGAAATCAGGAATGGTGAGAGAACATTGTACTTGGTACGTTTTTCCTCTTCAAATCAAACATAGGTCTTCAGTCGACAAAGTTTAAATCCCATCTGGCTAGCGCGCTTCCCATAATGTTTACGCGTTAGGCCAGTAGGCGGAGAGTGGACTGTCTTTTGTAACACATTCGACCACATGAGCGTTTCCACTACGAAAGCAATCCGCTCTAATGTGTTTTCGGAGCCTGGTCTCATTAGAAAAACGTACCTGCGGGAACGTTTTTGTGAGTCGCAAAATATGTACCAATACGTACATATCACTGCAGTTTCAATGTGAAATGTCCAGTGAGTGGCGCTAAAAGGATGTTCATTTTTTGCCGGAACAGATAAATGTGAATATGGTAAGTTTTTATGACGTTTTTATACGAATCACCGCAGTTCTGATTTAAAATTTTGTCCGGCGAGTGGCGCTAAAAGTGTAATGCTACACCTAAACCTACCCAATAGTGTTAACAAAAGCAAATGTGACGTAAAAAGCATCCATAATCATGCTGTTTTAATCTCTCATCTTTGAGATCTTTTACCGAGACTCATTTTTCCCTGGATTTGTACCCAAGGCTTCCTCATCCTAAGTCCAACTCCATATAAGCTGAGCTACCAAGCAAGCTTGTTATGTCAGAAAAGCAAAACATATAGAGCTGGTTAATCTGATCCTGTAATCGTAACTGTGTATGAAAACGATTAAAAGCTCTTGCTGTTTTACTGCCTCTAGTGTTCATTTCTGTTGGAAACTGCAGTGATATGTACGTATTGGTACGTATTTTTGTGACTTGCGAAAATGTTCCCACAGGTACGTCTTTCCATCAGACCAGGTTGTGTTTTCGACTACCTCTGGAAGTGGTTGAAGTGGATGAAACATTTTACACCCCGTTTACACCTGTATTTAGCGTCATCCACTTGTGAGCCGATCGACCAAAACGCATCTTAATACCAGGTGTAAACAGGGCCTGGAAAATACTCTAACAATACACATTGTCTCTGTAGATAAAACAATACAATCACATTGTCTGACACATTGAGTCATAATACTGTTCCTTCCTATTCTCCAAATCATTTAACTTTAAAGTGGCAAAAGGCCAAAAGTACATCATATAATGTACACTGGACTCCACAGGAGTTTATCCTCAGTTAAAGAACAACCCTTTAAAACCTGCTGATGTTGCAAGTTCCATCTTTTGGCTTTTGTTATTATACGAGAGTTGTAAATCTCTATTGTGCTACAACAGAAGTGTTTGAATGAAAATAATTGAGAAAACCTAGTCTGTGTTCTGATGTTTTCATGACCACCACATGACTCTTCCCACGGTTTTCCTTTTAAAAGCCTGTTGCTTTCCTGTACTGCTCCGAGAGGAAGTCAGAATGAAATCTGCGAAGATAGCAGGGCTGTTTTTCAATCGTGCACAGATGACTGGTCTTACATAAGCCTTTTCTCTCAGGCAATTACTTGTGTGGAAGTGCTTTTGTGTTGGGTGAAATCGACCATGACTCTCCGGGTCAGCTGCTGTTTCTTGCGTAACTCCTCTGTCAGGAAGAAACACGGGTACGTCACCCTGTGGCTGGCACATTTACTCTGGAATCTCAGTGAAGCTCCATGATTCACCTCATATTAACTTTCTGTAAGAGCAGGTTGACACAAAAAGGACTTGGAGTCTTTGAGCTTTAAAATGATCTTGGCTGTTTCCTGTCAAAAACCATGCTGGAGGCTGGGCTGAACTACATGTTGTGTTTGTTCACAGGAACGTGAATGTAATAAGTTCAAAAGTTGTGGGAACCCTGTAGGATTTAAAGGTTTCATTCTGTTTAAAATGTAATATTTTATTACATGAAATTCAATACATTTTGATTTTGAACTTTTAAATATAATCACATTTATAGCGTAAGCACAATCATGTGATCGGGGTGTGTTTTGAAAGCAGATCTTCAAAGAGGCTGTAGTCAGTCTGTGGGAATCTGTTCTTGGAGCCTCTGGCAGAATAGGCACTCCAGAAAGCTGAGAGTGGTTTCCTCTGATTGTTTTTCATGGATGTTCAGATATCACACTTCCCCTGTCTGTAAGCACTGATCTAGGAGCAGTGCTCCCACCCTTGGGCCATCAACAACGACAAGAACATCTGATCCTGAAGCTGTTCTTATTAATTAAAAACAAGCTCAGGATCCAGACAAAGGAAATACTTTCGGTCTTGTGGCAGCATCCGTGTCTCAGTAATTCTGCAGAAGTATTTGTTAGCTATAGTGTGGTCAGCAAAGCTTGAAAGTTTTTGAGAACTTCATGCAACAAACTCTTCTATCTCATGATATTTGGTTTAGTTGGGCACTTTCACAAAAGAGCTTTTGATCTGTTTGACATCAGAGATTGTTTTGTTTGATTGAATACTTTCAAATGTAGCGGCAAGAAGAATGGTAAAATAAAATAGGCTATACTGTAATGTCATTTCTATTGTACACTTTGTATGTCATGTTCTTTAATATATATGTAATTACACATTTATAATCATGAAGTTGCAATTTAGTACATTTAAATATATTACTATATATTTAATATAATATATTAATATATTTACATGTGCTTCATTATGTTATTCAACACATCAAAATAAGTGCACTTCTTTAAAACATGACAAAAGATTATTAAAGTGAAGTGAAAGTGACATGTGAAGGCCAAGTATGGTAACCCATAGAAGAATATCATGAAGTTGCCAAGTACAAAAAAACAAAACAAAAAAAACATACTAGTAGTACCATAGTACTTTTTGGTACATTTATAAGTGCACTACAAGTGCACATTGACTACAATTAAAGGGTTAGTTCACCCGAAAATGAAAATTCTGTAATTTATTACTCACCCTCATGTCGTTCCACACCCGTAAGACCTTCGTTCATCTTCAGAACACAAATTAAGATATTTTTGATGAAATCCGATGGCTTGGTGAGGCCTGCATTGACAGCAAGATAATCAGCACTTTCAGATGCCCAGAAAACTACTAAAGACATGTTTAAAACATTTCATGTGACTACAGTGGTTCAACTTTAATGTTATGAAGCGACGAGAATACTTTTTGTGCGGCAAACCCCCCCCAAAATAATGACGTTTCAACAATATCAAAACGATTTCAAAACAAAGCTTCGAAGCTTTACGAATCTTTTGTTTTGAATCAGTGGTTCGGAGTGCCGAATCACGTGATTTCAGTAAACGAGGCTTCGTTATGTCATAAGTGTTTCGAAATTTCAATAGTTCACGTGACTTTGGCAGTTTGATACGCGATCCAAATCACTGATTCAAAACAAAAGATTCGTAAAGCTTCATGAAGCAGTGTTTTGAAATCGCCCATTGCTAGATATTGTTGAAAACTCGTTATTTTGGGATTTTTTTGGCGCACAAAAAGTATTCTTGTCGTTTTATAATATTAAGGTTGAACCACTGTAGTCACATAAACATGTTTTTAGTAGCTTTCTGGGCATCTGAAAGTGTTAATTATCTTTCTGGCAATAGAGGTTCTTAATTTGTGTTCCGAAGGTGAACGAACGACATGAGGGTGAGTAATAACTGACATAATTTTCATTTTTGGGTAAGCACTGCAATACAAAGTGTTATGATAGAAGAAATAATTAATAAAATAATCGGTCCCCAAAGAGTGTATATAAAGAACAAGAGGGGGCCATGTATCGAACCCTGAGGTACTGAACTCTGAGTGAGTTCCATCTTCTGATGGTTGGTTTAGTTGGCCACTTAGTTAAGCTTTTGATCTGTTTGACATCAGAGATTGTTTTGTTTGGTTTGTATGAAACCAGTTTTCCAAACTCTGGTGTGCACCAGCAAACCACACTAACCCTCACGCTGGTACTCACATTGATTGACGCTGTTCGGACCTAAAAGTATAATGTGAAATCAAACTCAGACTTATTTATTTGTCTGTACACAGAATGTTCAAACAAAATTAATTTTATTCTCAGTGGTACATCTTGGTTTCATTTAGCATCTAGTAAAATTCTGTCCAAGATTTGAAGATTTATTTTTTGACCGGCTACATTGTTGTCATTGTGAAAGCCAAGGATTCATGTTACACTGTACCTTTAATAAACAAACACCAGTCTCTGTGTGGTATGGCCTGAAACGGATGATTGTTAGCATGTAAACACAAAGTGTATAGATAGAGGTGGGTGGGTGCAGGTTCCTCTAAAGGTAGTCAGGATTGCTTGTGTGTGTGTGTGTGTGTGTGTGTGTGTGTTCTCTTTTTAGTGCTTGGGGTGGAGCTCTGGCCTTTCTATTGTGCCACTGGGTCAAACCCACCCCACACTAATAGGCAGGTCAGTGGTTTTGGGTGGCTGGTCAGAGGAAGGGCAGATGAAGGGGTGTTTTGCCTCTTGGGGTTTGTGGATAGCAGCTACTACACTGTTATGTTCCATTTCCTCTTCTGTGCAGGGTTCACAAACTTCTTCTGACAATAGCCACTACCTTTTCCTTTTATAAAAGCTTGACTGGAAAGTGGAAGTCTATCAACCTAAAATAGATTAGCATCTACACCCTGGCCAGTGACACTGCTAGAAGCACAGCAACATGAAAAGAGCTTGTATAGATCAGCTCAGATCAGGATTATTAACACATTTATGTATATGCAGATTACCACATTTTGCAACACCCAGTGTAATGACATACTGTGCACCATACTGTCCCATCTTAGTAGGTTGATTAACCTGAGCAATTGACTTTTGGGAAAACTGACACATTTCCTATTGACATCGCCCTTTATTACATTTACATGTAATATCATTACGTCATTGCAATTAGTTGAACTTAAGAGTGCTTTTTTGACCCACTTTAGTAGGACTTAAGTACATGTAATTTCATAATTACTTCTATTGTCTATTGAAAATCTGGTTAAAGTGCACTGTTGAATGTACTGACAAGCATTTATTGTAAACTAAAATATATTTTAATGTTATTTCTGTTGAAATATGTATGTAATGTATTTAAATATGTAATTACACATTTGTTTAGATGGTTACAATTTAGAACATTTAAAATGTTTTAACTTTAAATGTAATATTGAATAACACATTACAGTTATTACTGATTATGAAGTACTTTACATTTGAAGTACTTTACATTTGCTTTGTTAGTCAACACACCAAAGTACTTGTACTTCCTCAAAGCACGACAAAAGGTTATTAAATGTAGTACTTAAAAAAGTGTACTTAAGAGACAGTCATGAATGTGTACTCTCTTTGAGTACATTTAAGCTGCCTTTTATTTCATGACTAGTATATTATCTGCAAGTACAGTTGATTTTAAAAAAAAAAATTGGTACACTACAAGTGCACATTCAATACAATTAAGCGCACAAAGGTATTAGAAGAATACCATTGGACTACCAAATACCTTCGGTACCTTTCTGTTAGTAAGTTAGAAGTACACTACAAGTACACATTCACTACAATTAAGCACACTTCTTTTTCACAAGGGAAGGCAGCCACATAAGAAGCACTGCAATACAAAGTGTTATGATATAAGAGATATTTAAGTAAATAACTGGTCCCAGAGAGTGTAAATAAAGAAGAGAAGAGGGCCGTGTATCGAACCCTGAGGTACCCCTAGAGGGTTTCTGATGGCTGTTTTCTCACTCTTTGTGCATTTGGTTCAGAACCATGGTATGTTTGCTTCATCAACTTGAATACTGCCATGTTTGTCTATTCAATAGTTCTGATACCATTCTGGGAGAGTTCAGAAATACACCACCTGCTACCAGAACAAGAGTACAAGATCATTATTGACTTAAGAACACATGCTGTTTGTTTTTGTTTTACGTCATCTGTGGTCATGTAGTCTAGCTCTGGGCATGCTTGACAGTGAGGTTGATAATTTGCAGGCCATTTATTCTAATATGGGTGAACTTTGGACCCGACAGGGTGAAATGAAGCTGTGAACGAAAATGTGTTCCACCTTGTTGAGAGAGATCTTTAATTTCTGTGAAAGCTGTAATTTGACCTATCAAGCCTTGATATCTCTGAACAGATATCTGACTTGTGTCATAGAGTCTCCATATGATGTTCAGTCAATATCTGCAATTCCTGGACAGGAAGTTCACCAGGGACTTGTTTATATATTAGGGCTATGTATAAATATTTATCGTCAGTGGGTTTACTTTGAAGTGCATTCTAGTAAACTGTTGGTCAAGATTGCTGTATAAAAGAACCCACAGAGAATATAGTCATCACAACCCATCTACCATATGTGTCTAGTTTATACACCAGTGTTTTCAAACCCTGTTCCTGAGGCACACCAACAGTATACATTTTGGATGTCTCCCTTATCTGTCCTATCCATTTCAGGTTTTAAAGTCTCTCCTAACCAGCTGATGAGCTGAATCAGGTGTTTGTTTAGGAAGAGTTTGAAAAGAGAATTTTCAAGAATGATTTAGATGTTAAATTATTTAAATTTAATTGATATATTGTCCTAACCAATGTCTAACCCTAAACACAACCATTGGTAACCCTCTTGAAATATTTTGCCTAATTTGATTCAATATATGAGGCCCTATATTCTGGGTTAAATTCAGTTTTTCTGGGAAGGAACACCCCATTTTTTTTTCCAACACGGAAGCAAGATATTTTCTGTGTATGTACGACAAGAGACTTCCTTTTCGTTCCACGCAATGACACTTCTCGTCTAATGTGTGACTGACTTAAAGTGCGGTAAATAGTAAAACTGTTTACTAGCATGTTTATTAGTATGTTAATAAATTAAAATAATGTGAAAACAAATACCAGTTTTAGATGCCTGACACCGAAGAGTCTTGAACATTCAAATTTAAAATGGCCGTGCCCGCTCTTACATTAAAAATAAGGTGGGAAAATAATAAAAAAAGTAATAATTTCTGTGGGTGTAGTCTTTGCATTTATTTGTTTTAGACCTTCTCTGTTGGAGTAGAATTGGCTAGATGGCGCTGTCACAAAGAACTAGTGTCCTAGAAATGTGGTCTGAGGGACCGTTTACATGGCACCGTTTTCGACTAAAAAGTTTTATGTGTTTTGGCCGTTCATTTACATGACAATGACATTTTGGGGGCCTAAAAATGCAAACTTTTAAAAACTGGTTTCAAACTTCAAGTTTTTGAAAACGATACTGTGTAAACTTAGTGTAAACTACAAAAATGCGAACTGTAAGTATGTAAGCAATTTATTTAAGTATGTAAGCAATGTATTTCACACTCATTGATGACATGATAGTGTAATTGGATGAATAAAAAACTTATCACCATGTAAACAGCCAGCTTCACACTAGCACTCCTTTGCTAAATGTTTGCCTAGTCAAAGCTGCATAGTATCGGGTACAGTCATTTGAATATGTAAAGCTATAATAAAGGCCGGTTTCAAGCTTTATGGTTCACCGTGTTTACTGTGTTGTGTAATGTTCCGTGCAAACCTTTATCAGGGAATCACCAGTCATCAAAAAATCCAGTTCAGCTGTTTATTTATTATATTTGTAATACATGCTACATTTTTAACACATTTAAAATAGCAGAGCAAGAGCTATACATTTTATTTCTTGTTTATTTCCACTCATCTGCATTTTTGTATTTTTGAGTTAATACACAACTACACTGTAATAAATGATTTTTTTGAAGTTTTAAATAAAAGTAAGATTATTGGAGGACACAATTTCAGTCTTTCTATGTCAAAATGTCATGTTTAATTCAATGTGTTACTTCTTTGTAATTATTGGTGAAATTTACTAGTAATTTCAGACTTAAAATTGTTTCTACACCAATTTATTTTTTCAGTGCAACAAGAAACACACTTCTGCTTTTCCTGTAACATCAAATCAGCTGACTCAGTTTTACAAAATATTATCTTGCTGTGTAATGGATTTTACAACCATGAGAACATATTCATGAATCTGCAGAAATGGCTTGTTTGGCTGCACAAAACCTGATCTGCTCTTTGTCTAATTTATTGTAATATATAAATGTTGTTTCATTTAGATACTATACAGTAGGTTAACTTGGCAGTCAGATTATCAATGCCCTCAGGACAGCTATTTGCTACGTAGGTATTATGATTGCATATATATATATATATATATATATAAGATATTCTGATCCATTTCTCCATAATTATATTTTTCCATTGTATATTTTCATTATATCTTGCTTGAACAGCCTGTTTCAGATCACAGCACAGCATGTCTGTTGAATTGAGGTCAGGACTCTGATTTGGACACTGTGATATACAGTATATGTAATTTTCTGTTTGGGCATGAACAGAGATTTACTACCATGTTTTGGATCTTTTTTTGGATTTTGACTGACCGTACCTCAGCTGTGTTTTCAAACATTTAGGCTTGTGACACAATTCATTAGTCCCCCAGTAACTGCAAGTATAAAGCAGCCCAAAATACATATTTACTCCGTCCATGTTTCAGAGTTTGTAAGATCTTCTGGCGTTGGCAGCAGCAGCGATTGTGTCGGGTTGGCAGGGCTGATCTTAGGTCAAGGCCGAGGTTGTGTACACAGGATGTTCTGTTGGAGCCAAACCTTAGTTCCTCCCATTTTCATTTCAATGGTTCCTCCTCATGAGATGGACAGGCTTTTGTGATTGCAGCAGATTCCTCAGATTCCATGCCCTCTCTGAGATTCCTCCACACCAGATGCACAACACATCCTCTGTTGCACTGCTGACGGGCCCGGTGTAGGCCGGCGTGAATCGGGCATAGAGCAGTGGAGAATGTAAAAAAAAAAGCAGTGGGATCAGTCATTTAATTTTGATTAGGGAACTGAACAATGAATTGAAATTCAATTCAATTCAGTTCACATTTATTTGCATAGCACTTTTCACGATACATATCGTTTCAAAGCAGCTTTACAGGAAATGCATGTCAACATTACAATTTAGAAATTGCAATATGGCTTAGTGACACTGTCAAATAGCTGTGACTTAAGCAATTAAATATATGTGCGACACTGCAGCCTGTGCTTTTTAGTGTCCTTGTTAGTGCGCATGCCTTCCACGCCAGAGATGCCTGTTCGAATCCCGCTCGGAGCGGGTCGAGTAGGACTGGTTACATTTGGTGCCATGACCCGGATAGGAGTGAGGTTTAG
Source organism: Ctenopharyngodon idella (assembly GCF_019924925.1). Lineage (NCBI taxonomy): Eukaryota > Metazoa > Chordata > Actinopteri > Cypriniformes > Xenocyprididae > Ctenopharyngodon > Ctenopharyngodon idella. The sequence continues at coordinate 43,359,099 of NC_067222.1, read as the reverse complement.
GGGGGTGAGTGTAATGGAGGCAGGCTAGTAAGAGCTGTGCTTGTAAACCTCACTACCCTGGCCTTAAGAGACACGCTAAAGACTGGGGTCTTTAGTGTCCTTTTTAGTGTGCCTGTCTCCCATGCCGGAGATGCCTGTTTGAGTCCCGCTTGGATTGGGTCAAGTAGGACCTGTTACATTTGGTGCCATGACCCCGATGGGAGTGAGGTGTAGGGGGATGAGTGTAGTAAAGAGCTACAACTAGTAAAGAGCTGTGCAGGTAAACCTCACTCCCCTGGTCTCAAGAAATGCGCTAGTGACTGACGTTAGAGGCTGTGGTCTTTAGAGTCCTTGTTTGAGGGCCCACCTCCCGTGCCAGAGACGGCGGTTCAAATCCCGCTCTGAGCAGGTTGAGTAGGACCAGTTACATTTGGTGCCGTGACCCGGATGGGAGTGAGGTTTAGGGGGGTGAGTGTAATGGAGGCAAGCTCGTAAGAGCTGTGCATGTAAACCTCACTCCCCTGGCCTTAAGAGGTGCGCTAGAGACTGGAGTCTTTAGCATCCTTTTTAGTGCCCCCGCCTCCCGTGCCGGAGACGCTGGTTCAAGTCCTGCTCTGAGCGGGTTGAGTAGGACCTGTTACTTTTGGTGCCATGACCCGGATGGGAGTGAGGTTTAGGGGGATGAGTGTAGTAAAGAGCTACAACTAGTAAAGAGCTGTGTAGGTAAACCTCACTCCCCTGGTCTCAAGAAGTGCACTAGTGACTGACGTTAGAGGCTGTGGTCTTTAGCGTCCTTGTTAGAGGGCCCACCTCCCATGCCGGAGACGCCAGTTCAAATCCCACTCTGAGCAGGTTGAGTAGGACCAGTTACACTCCTTCACAGTAAATGCTGCTCCACACAATCTCCATCGCTGCATGTGCTGTGAGTTTGGGTCTCTTTTAAAGTGCATTTGGGAAAGCAATGTGCACCAACCATTTCACCAGATTTGTATTGAGAGGCATTTATAATACTATTGCCGACAAAGAAGAAGCTTATGGTTTTCCCCCAAAATAAAAGCTTGATGATTTAATGTTTAAAAAAGAAGAAATTAAGACAGCCATAACTATTGGTACTGTAATTTCTCTGTTGTTCCATAAAATAAAATCAATATTATTATTATTATTATTACTAACAATACCTTAGAGAGCAGGATGGCCTATATAAAGCTGACAGACTATATGTGATATTACATAATTTGCAGAAAAACACATGTCCAATTGGTCAAGGTCCAGTTTTTTTTTTCCAGTATCATACAGGATATACATTATGTAACCAAATTTAGCAACATTTCACTGGTGTTTCAATGCATTTCATCCAAAATGACATAACCCACTGTGAAATGTCTGATTGGTTTAATCAAGTGGGCAGAATGATCAGATCCTGTTGTGTTGTAATTTATTTATAGATTGCAGAATTGAGACGAAATGACGAAAAAACAGCAGAACTATTCATCAGGGCAGGTTACACCCCTCACAGAATGATTCGTCTACATGATGTCCACCCATCCTCAGAGTGCAGCCTGACTGACGGCGCTGTGATGGAGCGTGTGAGTTGTGCCGTGGTTCAGGGCGGGTGGAGGCGGGTGGTGTTCCGCATTGTTTCTGACAGTGGAAAGCAGGTGTGGTCCACAGGAAGTCCAGCTCTTCCTGTGCTTAGGACGTACAGAGAGGAAATGCTGCCGTAGCACTGTGTGTAAGAGTGACAATGCTGGGAGGAGCAGAAGGCTCTGCGCTGGTGCTTTATGTGCTTAATTATAATTGTTAATCATGTTTTCACTGTTACTGTTGCTTATATTTGCAGTTAGCCATATGAACAATCCTCTGAAGTATTACACTTTTACACGTAAACAGCACTGTTTGTGCTAGAGATATGAAGAGTAATTTGCGTTTTCATTTGCGTCAAACTAAATATGGCGCCGACTCTGATTAAGGTGTGATGAACCCTAGTTGTTTTCACTTATGATTGAGGGTGTGATGACAAAATTGTGTTGAAATCTGTGTGTACAGTTCTCTTGGCTAAATACAATCAACAGCGCATTAAACACAAATAGTAGTTTGAATCACTGTCCAAAGAACTATAAAAAGACCCAACTAACTGAACGTAGCGGAAGGGTGTTATTTTCCTGGATGACAATGCAGTGAACCATGTGCCGTCTGAGAACAGTGAAGGGCGGCTCATAATCAGGTGACCTCACCCTGTGCACCGTCCACTTCCATCGCATTCAGGACAAAGGGAAAACATCTTTCAGGCTATTCTTCTGTCCAGAAGACAGGACTGTACAACAACCCTTGTGAAATTGAAGTGTGCTTTTAGTGTAATTGCAATTTTAAAAGTTTTTTTTTTATTTTTAAACTGTAGTTTTAGATAATATAATATTAATGAAATAAAAGGCCACTTAAGTGCATTTAAAAACAGTCCACATTCTTAACACACTTAAGCATACACTTCAGTGTCCACAATAATGACAAATTACAGTTTTACTGTAAAGTACATTTTAAATCATGTTTTAATGATCTTTTGTCGTGCTTTAAAGTGCACTTATTTTGATGCGTTGACTAACATACTAAAGACACCTGTAATGTACTTAATTATAATTTTAACCGTAGTGTTATTCAATATTACATTCAAAGTTAATATATTTTAATTGTACTGAATTGCACAAGACAATAGAAGTGACTATGAAATTTTATATAAAGATGTACTTAAGTTCTACTTACAGTAATTAGTTCAAATAAACTAATTTCCTTTAATATTAATTAGTATTAAATGTTTTAAAACTATAATACATTTTATTTTTATTGTAAGTAACATGCAGTTAAGTGTCGGAAAACATTATCATTCGGTTTCTACTTATTCTACTTATTATTAAGGTGTATTCTTTCAAAAGATATATTTCCGTAATAAGTACACCTCTTTTAAAAGTACACTTAAGTGTATTTCTATCTCACAAGGGGAAGGTTCTCAACCGTCGCATAAATATTAGGTATTAAGTGCTTATATTTGTGCCTTATGCAATATAATTGCGGTCATTTAGATTTGTTCAAGGCAGTTGCATAAACACAGCCTCTATGTTCCAACTCTGTGTGGAAGAACTAGTCTGACCAACTAGCAGTTAGTCAAGGGATAATCAGTCATACTTTTTGGATTTAAATTAGATCAGTGTTTTTTTTTTTTATTATTATTTATGACCAATCTTAAAAAAAAAATGAGATCACTTAACTTGTAAGACTAGTCTGAGCAGATTTTGCTGCAGGCTTTAATGAGGCCTTCTTGGTTTCTTAAGTATGTCTGCTTTTTAAGATACTATATAAAACTATATTCTATAAGATGAAGGGCACAGACATTCTGACGCCGAAGTTCCTGCATTCCAGTGGCACCCGCTTGTGTTTCATTGTGCTGATGTTGTGTTTGTTGTGTTGTGTATGTCCTGCAGGACTTGAAGCCTGAGCTCAGACCACGACTCTGTGTCATCAAGAAAGGCCCCAATGGCTTTGGCTTTAACCTGCACAGCGAGAAGTCCAGACCCGGCCAGTACATCAGAGCTGTAGATGACGACTCACCGGCACAGAGGTCCGGCCTGAAGCCCAAAGACCGGATAATACAGGTACAAGACACACTAAGACATGTTGCAAACACTATGAACTGTCTCACTTTATATATAGACACCCTTGTGAAAAAGAAGTACACTTTAGCATACACTCTAAAAAATGCTGGGTTGTTTCGGTCAAATATGGACAAACCTAGGGTACATTATAATTGAGTGTGAACTGAATATAATATTTCTGTGCGCTTAATTGCATGTTTTTTTAATTGTACTTCTAATTTAAAAATATTGCACTTGCTAAAAGTGTACTTAAGTGTGTTCAGAAACAGAAGTCATAAAAGTGTCTCTCTTTAAGTGCACTTAAGTGACCTTTTATTTCATTAATATTTTATTATCTACAAGTACAGCTTTTTAAAAATATACTTTTAAGATTAAAGTCCACATCAAGTGCACATTCAATATAATTAAGTGCACTTCTTTTACAAAAGGTTACACAGTATATATTATACACTAAACACATTTAAAATACATTAACAAATTTTGGACAACACACTTCAGTGTGAATTAAAATCAGTTATTTTACATGTGCTTTAGCATATTAGTCCATACATCAAAATAAAAGCACTACAATAAAATAATGATTTAAAATTTACATGTAAGTAGACATTATTACAAAGTGCATTTCTTAAGTGCGTTAAGAAACATAGTCATGAAAGTGTGCTCTGTTTAAGTCCACTTAAGTGGCCTTTAATTTTAGTAATATTATTTTATCTGCAAATACATATAATATATGTAATTAAATATAATAAATATAATTTTAAAGTGTACTTTTAAGATTTGAAGTGCACTAAAAGTACACATTCAATACAATTAAGCTCACTTCTTTTTCACAAGGGTATGGTTTTAAGAAACACCAGATCTTTGAACTATTTTGGTAACAACGGAACTTGCAACTATAGTTGGCTAACACACCCCAGAGCAGTTTTACTAAATGTATTTGGTGAGAAAGTCTTTGGTGTTAGAATAAAACATGATAGATTTATACTTTTCCATGCATAGTGTTATTATGACTTGGAAACACTGTTCCTGGAAGGGAAATTTGTACATTGTGCCACTTTTTTCCCCCCATTTATCCTGTTTGAGAACAGAGAAACAGAGACTCATGGGACAGAAGTGGAACATGGGCAAGAGCCCTAGAATCAAGCACATCACCCTCATGAACATTAGAGAGTCAAACAAGAAGCAATAACATACTCTACTATTGAAAATTGAGACTCTGCTTATGTTCTTGTACGTGTACTGTGTAGGATACAACATACCAGTCAAAAGTCTGGACACACTTGGCTGAATTCATGTGAATTTATGTCAGAACTCCAGACTGTGTCTAAATACAAAAAAATGTGAAGTATTTCTGCACTGATGCTACTTCAGGATTGGCCAACTCTTTTTGATTACGCACTGCCATAAAAACACTTGTCACAGCGTAATGAACAGCGCTGACACAGATTTCTGGCTCAGTCTGTCAGAAAAATATCTAGTTTGGTCATGAAACTCTAGATGGCACAGGCTGATTGGTTCTTTACATGCAGTCTGCAAGAAATCACATCATTAACACATGGCACAAGCTGATTGGCCTCTGCTGATTCAGCAGCCAATGAGATTGCTAGCTCAACATTCAAATAGTTTACTGTTTGCTGTAGGCTAGTCCTGCAGTGCTATCAGAGTTCCTCTGAACCCCTCCACCTCCCCAGCTCCACCTGCCTAGATCTGCTACGGGATTTATGTATGTCTGTTTATGAAGCAGCAGTATATTTTTCATGCTCACAGCAGCGTGTCTGTATATTTATTGGCAGTAACAAGTCCATACATGCTCTGCAGAAGCAGCAGCAGCAGCAGATCTAGTCCACCAAGACCAAATGCATTAACAGAGTTGTCATGATTGAACTGCCTTTAAAGATATATACTGTAATTGAAACCTACTGATGCATATAGACAACATGTAATAATATAAACACGCAAATGTGTATTTTGGATGTCTGAAAGGAGAAAATGAAATCAAAAATTGCCCAAATTTCAAAACTAAAGAGTGTGTGAAAGAAAAAACACTATAGTGTCTTACCTTAAATTAATAAAAATGTCACCCAAACATTCAGAGCATGAGGGCATAAAATATCCCTGAGTTTTTATATTTATAACACATGATATAGTTAAGCAGTATCGCATGATTGGAAATGTAATATTGATTTTATTTATTTTTTATATAACAGAAATTAATATTAAGAAAGTTACATTTTAGTCACAATATTGTCACTTTTGTCTGTTCTTGCTCAGTTTCGCCAATGAAAATGGCTCCAAACAAACCCAACTGTTGTATGCCTTCGAGCAATACACAATGGTGTTTCGATCCTGACTGTATTCAAATGCTTATACATAATAATCCTGTAGACAATGTGCATAATACTAAAAATAAAGAATGAGTAGGTGTATGTTTCTGTAGGTTTTTCTCTGTCCGGTTCTGTAATTCTTGAGTTTGGCCGCTCCATCCGGAGCGAGTGCCACAGAAAGGCCACCGGTGAATGAGCGAAGGGAGGGAAGGAAGCAGAGGGAGGAGAGGGATGGAGGGGTCTTTGTTGTCCCAGAGGGGCCTCCATGCCTCCAGGCCTCCTCCTGCGAGCTGGGCTCTTTGTGTTGGACAGGCAGCTATTGTTCCTGCTGAGCGCACATTGTCTGTTTCCTCTCAGGGACTGAGCTCCACTAACAGACACACCCTCATTCCACATATAGACGAACGGGTGTACAGATCTGTTCCCTGAGCGCCTCGCATCACACCTAAACCCATTAAAACATGCCAGCGCTGGCCTTTATTTATCAAAATTGATCATTTTGATATTGTTTTCGTTGTTGCACACAAACACAAAATGAGAAATTCTGTCCATAAACCACACTCTTAGGAAAAAAGGTTCTATATGGAACCTTTAAGGGTTTTGTCAGGCATTTCATATATAGAACATTTTCTATGTATGGGATCATTTTATGGATTTAGTATAAATTATAATATTGACAGCTAGCGGTTGATATGGGTACTGCAGTCCAAATTCAAAATATTGAAGAGAATTGTTTCCGCCCCCTCCTTCTCAGACTCACACCGGTTGCCAGATTGAGGACATGCAACAGTAACAAGCACAATAGGGTACCTCAGAGATGACGTGTTTTTGATTGCAAAACCTGGAAGCGAGTTAGAATTTTAGGACTTCCGGTTCCATCGCCCTAAAGTCTATGGGTTTTTTGAATGGGTTTTTGCTAAATCGACTGAAATAAGGTCTGTGGTTAACAAAGCCTCTAAATATTTTCACGTTTTGATCTATGACATAAAACACACCAGTTATAACTGGCTTGTGATTTTTTAAACCTTTATTGTGTCTTAAAAACGGCGGTTGCTAACAAGTTACTAAAAGGGACTACTTCCTTTGGCGGAGACTTTAGACATCATCATGACAAACAGGACATCTGGACAGCATTTCTCATGAAAAAGTGGATAAGTATTCATACACAGCGCAGATCAAAATCAGAGTTGGTTTTTAAATAAAGTTTGAGGAGGCTTGACGTTGATCCGCGACCATGGTGTGCTGTAGTCCGTTTATAGCCTACTGTTAGCTTTTTATATCTGACGACTTTATTTAGGCTTCAAAATGTATAAATGTTGTGTTAACTTGTAAAGATTATCTTGATAGACAAAACGTGTAAGTGTAATAACTGTTTGTTAAACACAGAGCTTATTTTTTGCGATTTTCCAAAAGTCTATGGGAAAAATGCATAGGCTTTCGATCGAGGGAACCCGTGCGCCGCTAACTTCCGGGTTGACCTACAAAAACACGTCATCTCTGAGGTACTCTATTGACAATGGAAAGTGACGAGCCTTACACTGTAAGTTTATGAGTTGATTTATCCGCATTTTAATACAACTCTGGACATAGAGCTCTTTAGATGGATGTTGAGGCATTTTAGGTTGGATAGAATCTGTGATCTATGACCTAGTTTGTTTGCTGGCTTCCAGGGCTGCAATACGTTGTGTTTTCCACCAACTGGCAACCCAGGGTGTTGAAATACTTTTGGGTAAACTGGCAGTGGGCGGGATTAAACAGACTAAAACAAAAACAGACATTCCGACACGGAATGCAGATTTCAAAGTAGAATAACTGTTGTAGAATGTTTTCAGAGAAACAAGTATGTGAACTTAGAATGTTTCCTAAATCTCTGCAAACATAAGGAATTTTTTGTGCTTTAGAACAGTCAAAAAAAAAAAAAAAAAATTACACACAGCACCTTTAATTTCATTTCAATTTTAAGCAAATTTTATTAATTAAACAGCTTATAAATAATAAAGGGAGTTTTGACAGTGATGCCATAGAGAAACCATTTTTGGGTCCCCAAAACAAGAACTTTGATTTCATAGTGTGAAGAACATTTTAATAATCTGAAGAATAATAAAACATTTTGTGCAATGAAAAGGTTCTTTATGAAACATTCAATGCCAAGAAAGAACCTTTATTTTTAAGAGTGTAGAAGCTTTTTGGCATAAAGGGTTCTTTAAATTTGAGCGAAGAACCCTAGGGTTCTATATAAAACCCAGTTTAACTTTTCTAAGAGTGAAATGTCCTATTAAAGTGAGCTCCTGTATATTTCAAGTCTGTCTTGTCCTTCTTGAAGTTTGGCAGTATGACTCACCTTCTACTTTCCTTGTGTTTCAAAGAGGAAAAAAAGTGAGGTCAGAAAAACCGAACGATGAGTAAAGAATGACAGAATTTCTATTTTTGTGTGCACTTTTCCTTTAAATGCCACCTAAAGTTGATTTCTCACTCTTATTCATTTATTTATGAATAATAAATCAATGTTTATGAATATTTTATATTGTTAAATATTAAACAATAAATATTTCAAGTCACGATTTTCTTCCAAAATCATGCCTCAGTGGAATCCTGTCAGATTTGCCCTTGACATTCCTCCACATTCAGTTCACACAAACGCCTCTTGTGGTTTTTTTGGCAAACGTGTAATGCCTGAATGTTTGTGAATTAAAGACACAGGATATCCTTCCCTGGGACAGCAGGAAAGGAGACTGATAATATTGAAAAATGAATCCTGCTTTGATAAACACTTTCTTTGTTGGAACAATGAAGATGTGAATAATGCATCTAAAAATAGATTTCAGGGTGACGCCAAGAAGTAAGTGTTGTCTTATTTTGAGCAGCAGTTATCCCGGCTGATCATCAGTTCATTAAAATAATGAAAACTCTATTGTAGAGTAGACTATTTTCAGAGTTGCATACTACCATACTACTCCTATTTCTGTAGTAAGACAAAAGCACATGTAACAGAGGCCAGCTAGTGGTAGAGGTTGCAGCCTTTAGCCTCCTTGTTAGAGCGTCCGACTCCCATGCCAGAGACCCAGGTTCGAGGCTTGGGTTAAACCTAGTCTCACATAGTGAGACCTTCAGACTGACGGCAGAAGGTCTGGACTCTATCACAGCATTCATTGGCCAAGGACCACCCAAGAGGACATTTGATTGACATGTAATGCAACCAATCACAGTTCGCTTTGTTCTGTGTCATGTTTAGAGGTGTAAAAATGTAAAGTCGATGTCTCCACAATAACAGACCGGTGTGCATCTAATAAATGATTCATTCAAGAACGTTGTGCAAGTTTACTGCAACAATGGAGCCGCGAACTTCACATACGTTTGAAAATCCAGCGTTAAGTTGATCCTGGTAAGCGTTCGTTGTCTCAGTTCAAAACATGATGGCATTCTTCTTCCATGAGGGGGTTTGGCGTCACGGCATTTGTTTCCAGACAGACCGTTAAAGAACGTGACACCCACGTCTCCCGAACATCCTGTAGAATTCAACCAACCAGATGACGACTTCTAAACTTCTGAAGTGTTTCCTGTTAAGTGTGCCATATGCATCAGACTTTCAGCCAACGGCGTGGGCCAAGGGCGTGACTACGAAACACAACAAAATCAAAAATCACAGCCAATCAGAAGAACATGTGGGCGGAGTCTCTCTGCAAGCGCACTGTACTCTCAACGAAATGGATGAATACATAAATATTACACCATTTTAGCATTATTAAAAATACACACTGAGTGACTGAAACAATCTTTGTCATAGAATACACTTATTTGTTCACAGTTTTAACATTCTTAATTTCAAGATCTGCTATGAATTATCCATCGTCGCTTTCAGTAATGCTGTAAAGGTCATGCAAAATGATCTTTTAACATTACATAACAGGGCAGTCGTGGCCTAATGGATAGAGAGTCGGACTTGTAACCCAAAAGGTCATGGGTTCGAGTCTCAGGTCCGGTATGGATTGTCGGTGAGGGGAGTGCCCACTGCTCCGGGTGTGTGTTCACTGCTGTGTGTGTGCACTTGGATGGGTTAAATGCAGAGCACAAATTCTGAGTATGGATCACCATACACCATGCATTTTATCATGTGTCTGGTTAGGACACGGTGTTATGGGTTTGGAACGACATGAGGGTGAATTATGATGGCAGGATTTACATTTTTGGGTGAACTATCCCTTTAAGTGCGAGTCAGTGACTCGTGCATGCTTCTGTGAATGTCTTCTGATGTGTCACTGTTTGTTCTCAGGTGAACGGGCTTTCAGTGGAAGGGAAGCAGCATGCAGAGGTGGTGGCTGCTATTAAAGCCGGGGGTGATGACACAACACTCTTGGTCGTAGATCCAGAAACAGATGCTTTCTTCAAGAAGTGTCGAGTGATGCCCAATGCAGAACACCTCACAGGTACAAGCACAAAACATAAAGTATATAACTGTCTGTTTGTTTTGTGGAAGAAGTTTTCAACAGGTTTCCAGCAGCTGTCCCTCTCCTTGCTACCTCTAGGTGGCGTCTGACACACAGAGTCATTGTCTGGCAGGGGTTGCTCAGGCAAGCGTGTCTCTCTCGCTGCACTGGTTTTGGGTTTCCTATTAAGCAATTTAGTTTGTCCGTATCATTTTGTTACCCGTGCCAACAATCTTCAACAGTGCCAACTGCAGCCATGGAAACCGTGTGTGTGTGTGTGTTTGTGTTTGACACAACTAGATTAGTCATGAGTGAGTGGAGATACAATGTTTACTCATTTTATTTACCGAGCAAGCTTTTGGCGTCAGCACTAGTGGAAACTTTCCTTAGCTGCTATCTCTGCTATCATGTTTTATCAGTTCCTCAGACTCCATCTGTTTGAGTGAAAATGACAGGCTTGATCAGATGAATGCTTTTAGACGTCTCAGGTGTTGCTGTACTCAGTAAGGCTCATTTGATTCATCCCATCGAAGAGAGCCAAGCGGGATCAGAGCTTGTGGAGATTGAATTTCTCACAATGAGCTTTTTATGAACAAACTTTAATTTCAGCAAACCATTTCATTGGGTCTCATGGTAACACACAACTTAATGTAACACTACTTTTGTAAAATGGAAATATGATTAAAAACTAATGTTGAGCTTAGAACTAAAGAACTATTTACCAATTCATTAATACCTGACAATGATGCCTGTGTCTTTGTTCATACAGTCATAAACTCCTAATTCAGCAATACTGTGGCAGTACCATAGTACAGTCAGTGATGGTATGTACCATGATATTTACATGGTACTCTGGTTCATGTCCAAAACACCATGGTACTTTCTGGTACTTTGTTTTATGTGACATGCATAATGTGAAGTCTGAAGAGTGTATGTGAGTTTATCTTTGACAACACAGTAATAAAAACTGGTGGTTATGATCTAGAGCGCCCCCTACAGTATTCGGTCCCCCTACAACCACGTGAAACCAGGTACCCATGTAACCAGCTCATCAAGAGATTCTCACAGCCAAGCCCAGTGACGTCACCCTGAGAATCATCTTATTGAAGCTAAGTATTAGTGACGTTATAGTTGAGTAAAGTAGACATGCCTAAAAACTGTAATTAGGTACAATAACAAAGTATTCAGAGGTGAATTTAGGGAGAGGCTGTTGGGAATTGGGATCAGTCTCGTATCACAATGCCACAGGGTTCAAACACTCAACAGGTGCTGGATTCCTTACAGTCGTTGTCCAGGTTATTGAGCAGTGCTGCTGTGAGCCTCTGGCAGGAACCTGTGTCGGATAAATACGACCCCTAGGAGAAGCTGCTGGTGATGCTGATTGAAACCCTGTTATAGCTAACCAGCCCAATACAGCCATTAATAACAGAACTTCAGTGCTGATTATATACTGACATATATTTTTAGTTTGTAAATATTACGTTGACTATACCTTGTTACCTTTCTGTTATATTGCTTAAAATGAAAAGTTGATTTTTGATGTACCGTTCAAATGTATAGAGTCAGTACGATTTTTAAATGTTTTTTTAAAGGGGGGGTATCACAGTTTCTGCCAATCTCATGTTAATCTTGAGTACCTATAGAGTAGTAGTGCATCCTTCATATCTCAGAAAAGTCTTTAGTTTTATCATATTTATAAAAGATACATACGCTGTACCAAGTCTTTCCGAAAACAGCCGAGCTCCTGGAGGCGTGCCGTGTGAGCGGAGCTAAAAAGTGACGAGCATGCGCAGCGTTTGTGTAGCGATCGTCTTGCAAGCTATCAATGATCAGCTAAACAAATGTATTTAAACACACACAATACACCATCGCATTATCCATGGATAACTTTTGAATCACTATAATGAATATAGCGTATTGAGGAATTCAATTTAGTGAAGTCCTGTGACCTGTGCAGCGCTGCCGACGACTTCCGTAAAGCCAAACGCGCATTGATGGCTGTGCTCTTGCTCTTTCGCTCTGGTCGACGTGTGCGCGCACTCTTCCGGCAGAAGTGCCCGTACAAGGACTTCTGACCTATATGATGTCACACAGCCCCATACTTGAAAAAAAGACTGCAAAGTTTATGAGGATTTGGAAGAGTAATTTTGGCCCATGAACGTTTGTAGTGAACGTTTATAGTAGTGTAGTGAACGTCTGTGAAACCAGGCCCTAGCGTATAAATATACTTATACAAAACTGAATCATGGATACAAACTGGATGTCAAGTAACATGACAACAATTTAGCATACAACTGTTTTTTGTAGAATAATCCCTATTGTTTCTATTACTACTTTTACAAAACCGTAAGCAGTATATAGTTTATACTCTGCAGTATTTAGTAAGTAGTAAACTACACTTTTAAAAATAAAGTTTATTGGCATTTATAGTTCCATGAAGAACCTTTAACATCCATGTAATCTTTCTATTCCAACAAAGATTCTTTAAAGTGGAAAAAGGTTAATCGGATTATTAAAATACTATGTGTTTTTTAAGAATTGTTCACTGAAAAATTCTTTGTGGAGCTCAAAATGGTTCTTCTATTGCATCATTTTTAAGATTGTAGGATTCTATTTTCTACTCAGTTGTACATTCAGCTGTTTTCTCTTCTCTTTCACACACAGTCACACTGCTCTGTCTAAACACACACACTCTGTCTTTCTCTGCTGCCTGTCACCCAAATTTGGAAGCAGCATTTGTGTGGTTTCCAAGGTGCTGGTCTGGAGTGGCTCTCAGTTTGCCGTATTGGGACTGAAGAGCATTTGAAGTGTCCAAACAGCCAGTGATGTGTGTGTTTTGTGCCGATCAGGGGCCAGATGGATCTGTGTTATCGTTTCTTCCCTGAAGTTTTCTGCCACTCAAATAGTCTTCAGATGACTGTAGAAAGATAGAAATTCAGAGACAAGAAGACGGTAAGGGTGGTGGGATTATTTTCCAATTCTGTTATCTGCCTTACTACTTTACACTTCTTCCTATGAACTCTTCGGAAAGACCGGCTGGTGGTAGGAACATCTTTTTGCTGAAACCAAAACATATTTAATATTACCTAAGTACGAAGTAATGTATATTTTTTTTCATAATCCAGTCACTTGATTACTTTACAAATGGAAGTTACTCATTATAATCACAATGCATTTTTGACTGCACATCAATTAAATTCTGTTAATCTAGCAAATTGTGATGTTTCTTTGTAACCACAAACAATTTACAGTTACACTGTGTGTCCTCCAGTCACAAGTAGAGTGTTGTGACCGTTCAAAACTAAATACTCGCTGACTATAATTTTGACTTTTCCTTCAGCGTATAAACAAACGGCTAACATGTATACAGTAAAAGACTTACAGTTGTGGCCTGTAAGTCAGGCAAGTGTGCAGCACCACAAATAAATGTTTCAAACTCGCAACTGTCACACTGTTTGGAAAGTACACTGTAATAAATGTATTTTTACAGAGAAAATGCAGTATTATTTAACAATAATTTCTCATTTTTATCAGAAGTGTGAAATTCCATAAAAATGTATACATTCACACCAAATTTACATTTTTTTCCAGTTAACTAATTTCTAGTAATGATTTTCATGTGCAAAAATGTAACCTGAGACGTCCATTAAAAAAATCTGTAATTTTTTTTTCAGAGTTGTGTAAATAAATGCATTTTTTACAGAGAAAATGCAGTAAAATTTAATAACAATTTCACTTTTTTTATATAAAACTGCTAAGTTCCCCTAAGAATTCAGATATTCAGACTACTGAAACAGGCCTTCTTCCTTAAATAAAGGTAAATGTACCTGAGATGTGTATAAATATACATAAATAGAAGTGATGATTGAACATTAGTGAAGATACCTGATGATAACAAGCAGAATCACTAAAGGAAAGAGGAACAACAAGACCAAACAAGAACAAAAACTGACTTCCAGGCACAGCCTTAGATGAAATCAACTGAAGATAAAAGAAGACATTAAATCTCTCAAGATCTCAGCAGAGAATGATTAAACTACTCCACAAACAGCAGTAACAGCTTCACTTATTACTAACTAGTTTGACTTTATTTCTGTCATACATCTACATAAGTTCTTATTGAGAATTAACAGAGGTTTAGTTGTTGACATTTTATTGAAAATAATAGTTTTGGAGTCGCCATTATGGTGATCAGTGTTTGCTTTAGTTGGACTCTTCACTTTTTAACAATAGTTTTCAGCAAGAGAAAATGTGATCAGATTATGTTGGCTGATTCACTGGCCTCATCCAGAGTCATCTGTGTTTCATGTCTGTTTGGGTGGGTTTTGCACGTTTAGTTCTGTTTCCCGTATTTCAGTTACCATCTGTTGTTATTAGAGTTTGGTTATCAGTTGCACCTGTCGTTAATTCTGTTGATTGGTTTGGTCTTGTATTTAAGCTCTGTGTTGCTTTTGGTTTTTTTTGTCTGTTTGTCTGATATTACATTTACCCCCTGTTTCATAGACAGAGCTTAAGCTAGTCCTAGACTAAAATACATGTTTGAGCTGTTTTAACTGAAAGTAACTTGCACTGTCATATCTTTAAATATAGTTTATTCACTACAGTTTAAAAAAATGGTAAGAAAATATTACAAGATCTAAGAAGTTAAACAGTGTCAGATAAAATGAATCTTAATTATGTCAGATAACACTTAAGCAAAACATGGTCAGGTCAAAGTGTCTGAATAATTTTTGGTTCCAAAGTTTTATCAATTTTACTGGTAGTCCACTGTATGAAGAATTTTTGGGTTTAATATTTCACAGTTTAGTTTATTTTGCTATCCTCACTTACATAAATGAACTATAGTGTCCTGCACCCACTAGTAAAAATATAGCAAAAATATCAAAAATGTCTGAATAATTTTTGGTTTGACTGTATGTCAGTGCCATTGTTTTGTCTCAATATGCACACCAGTAATGTTTTTTTTTTTTTTTGTTTTTTTCTAGAGAATGTTTATAAAAGATACTTAAATGCCCTAATTGAACTAAGGCCTAATCCTGGCTTAGGCTAAGCCCTGTCTGTGAAACCGGGCCTTAAATTTAATTCTGAAGTTCAGCTGCTTTTAATATAAATTTAAACTATAATACATTTTCATTTAATTGCAATTAAAATGCAGTTAAGTGCCCAAAAACATTACATTCAGTTCACACTTAAGTATATTATACTAGGGTATGTTTTTTTTTTGTAATAAGTACTCTTTTAAAAGTATGCTACAGTGTACTTCTTTTTCACAAGCAAAGTCTCTGCTGATCTTCACATACATCCTTCATCTCTCATGTCAAGTTCATTTATTAAAGTGTAATCCACTAAGGCTTCTAGATTTTGTTCCCTGTGGATTTGTGGGGGTCGACAGGTATTCAGGTATCACGGATCTCACCACGGTGATTATCGGCATCTGAATAATAAATGGAGCACATATCTGTGCTACAGTATGTAACAGAGTCGACATCTGCTCACTGCAACCTGAGAAGGAGTGAATGTCATACTAGCTATTCTCATGGTGTTTGGAAGTGTCTTGTTTAATCTTTGCTTCATCGTTGTCGCTGATGAAGAGCATTAGTGTCACTGTTGGAGAAAGTGTCCCATCTGACGGATGCAGATGTACTAGGTGCAGTTGTTTGATCTGTGGCTGACCTGTGCTGCTTCTCTCTGCCCACAGGGCCGTTGCCTGAACCTGTGGTCAACGGAGACATGGAGGACAAGGTAAGACAACTGCACAAATGACAGAATACTAGCAGGCCATATTAAGACCATAATTCACCCAAAAAAGAGTATTCTTCAAAGTGTACTTTCAGAAACTAAAATGTGAGCTTGAAGTATATAGCTCGTAAACTAACAGTATACCTGAAGTTTACTTTTATTATAGTTCGCAGTATAGTTGCTATACAGAAGAAAATCATATTGTTGTAATCTAGTTGTATACTCAAATAAGATATTTTGAAGAATGTTGGTATTGTAACCAAACCATTTTGGTTATCATTGACTTCCATTGTATGGCCAAAAAAAAAAAACATAAAAAATACATATTGGTCACACTTCAGTTTATAGGGATCAATTCTCACTATTAACTAACTATTAACTATGACTTTTCCCTTAATAAACTTCTAATTACTGCTTATTAATAGTAAGTAGCTATTGGGTAGGGTTAAGGGATGTACAATATGGTCATGCATTAATATGTGCTTTATAAATACTAATAAACAGCCAATATCCTAGTAATATGCATGCTAATAAGCAACTAGTTAATAGTGAGAACTGGACCCTAAACTAAAGTGTTACCTATATATTTAATGAATTTCAACATTGTCCAAATTTTCGCAATAAAAGTTCAGTGATGACATTGTCATTCAAATATCACTGTCTCTGTTTTTTTAACAAGTCGCACCTTGCCTAAAGTCGTTTCTTTTCCACCAGGACTCCATGTGGTGACATATATGTCTAATATTTCCCACATTATGCCACCACAATGAAGCATAAGGAACATAACCGTGATATATCTGTACATTTTTGTGACAGGAGCACTTTGACTATGAGACAGAGACTTTTATATGTCGCCGCTAGTGACACAAAGACCTGTGCTGTTTGACACTAATATGCAAGACACACTGTCATACAGGCTAAAAATATATTTATTTATTTCAATAAAAATAAGGCAGCATTATGAAGCAAAAATACAAATTGTATTTTCAATACAACACTTATTTATGGCTACCTTCTGAATTCACCTAACATTTTTGTGCTCATCCTGCTGGAGTTGACATGAACGGATCAGGTCTTCTCGGGTCATTGCTTGATTTTGTAAGTTTAGAGGCTGTGTTTCCAGAAGAGAGAGACACTGGGGACGTGGTGGGAAAGTAAGAAGGATACAGCGATCCTTCAGCTTCTGGCTAATGGCTGATGTGTTAGATGTAGCTGGCAGGAAGAAATAAGGGGGCGCTGTCACCTGTCAGAGAAGGAGTATTGATGCCTGGCTAATGCTGCCCACTCGTACAGTTAATGAAGCTCAGACTCCAGCAGCAGCCTGAGGCCCACACACTGCAGCTGTTGCACAGTTCAACACAGGCTCAAGTCTGACCCCTAGTGCACAAACCACAGCACTGAGCCTCAGTGATGATCTATCACAGGACATTTGACTCAAATCTGCCTTCTGTTTAGGTAAATGGAAACGTGGCCAAAGAGATGGGGCTGAAGGACTCAAAGTTATCAGTCAGTCCGTCCCCTTCTAACGCATCCTCCAACGCCTCCCTCATGACTCCGCCCACTGGGACTCCGCCCCCTGAGGTAAGACAGCATACTAACATACTCTTTAAGTGCTTTTATTTTGGTAATATTATATTATCTGAACGTACAGTTTTTTAAAAATATATACTTTTATTTTTTGAAATGCACATTCAATACAATTAATTACATTTTTTTCACAAGGGACTGTGTGACATTTATGCATACTGTTTCGCATACTATGTTTTAAAAAATAGTCAGCAGTATACAGTATAAACTGTGTACAGTGTGGTAAGTAGCTGGTGTACCATTTCAAAGAGCATAACAAACTGTCTAAAACTACACTAATGAAATTTTACAAAAACATTTTCCATTAGAAAGTAATTTCACATGCTTGTAATAGATCCTGAAGGTGACCATTTTAGGCAATTTCATAACTTTATGTTTGTTTCTCTTCCTCTCTGCAGGCTATGGAGCCGTCCATCATAGATGCCATCCCAGAGCTCAATCTGTCCTTACAGCAGGTGAAAGAGCGCGCTCACCAGAAACGCTCCAATAAGAGAGCTCCGGCCATGGACTGGAACAAGAAAAATGAACTCTTCAGTAACCTATAGACCTCCTCCAGCCGTCTCTATGTCCATCCGTCCGTCCATCCATCCATCCATCCATCCATCCATCCATCCATCCATCAGCTCTGTTTAAGACTTGATGAAACAGAGCAGATCTTATAATGAGGTTATCATTAAAGTAGGCTCAATATGATGTGTGTACAGTATGTGTGTGTATATTTATAAATACACACAGAGATTTATATGTATTCAGAATTATGTATTTGAATTACTAACAGATTATATTAGTACGTCAGCTATGGGCAAATGGAATGTAACATTCTACAACTGTGATGTATTACAATCACTGGCTGTGTTCAGAATGGAGTACTTATTGTAATATTACTGCTTACTGAATACTGTGCATTACACATTGTATACTGCTCACTGTTTAAGTGATATAGTAAAACAGTAGTAGTAGTGTTATGATGTTATGCATACAGTGGTATTCTATACTGTTGTCACAGGACCACTACATTGCATGTTTAATTTAATGAGCAGCATCTAGTTATCATTTTGAAAATAAAGTTACTTTTTTATTAATTCAATTTTGTGTTATGTTAGTATGCGATATTATGTTAGTATGCTATTCTGAACAGAGCCTAATTCAGTATGTTTGACATTGAGCAGGTGTGTATGTGTGTGTGTGTGTGTGTGCGTACATGGGTATGACATAGGTATTACAAGGTATTACACTTATGAGGACATTACCCCATGTCCCCATTTTTCAAAAGGCTTATAAATCATACAGAATGAGTTTTTTTGAGAAAGTAAAAATGTGCACAGTTTCCTGTGATGGGTTTAGGGGTATAGTTGGTGTAGGGCGATAGAAAATACGGTTTGTACAGTATAAAAACCATTACGCCTATGGAATGTCCCCACAATTCACAAAAACAAACGTGTGTGTGTGTGTCCTTGTTCAATAGGGTTCTATATAGAACCCTAGGGTTCTTGAATCAATTTATAGAACCCTTTATGCCAAAAGGTTCTATATATGAAGTGCCTGACAGAACCCTGAAAGGTTCTATATAAAACCGTTGTTTCTTCGATGTAAAAGCGTCTGAGTTCTAATCAAACAATGTAGTTTGATTTATGAATGATTTCTTGAGCCACCCTATGTCTCATTTCTCTACCAATTCTGTTGAGAATTATTTCATTGTTTTATAAGGAACAAATGAAGACTAGATAGAAGTGCTGACGATCACTGTAACCACAGGAATCTCATCATTACTATTGTAAACAGATACAGTGGTGTCCAAAAGTCTGAGATATCTATGATAAGCAATGAAGAATTTTGTATTAAATACAACATTAAACAGAAAATGATTTCACTAGTGGCCTGAGACATTTGGAGCCCTCCAAATGAAAATTAGTGTATAATGGCCTTGTTCCAATCAGTGAGGTATTTTGAGACTCCTGCTATTTGATTTTTTTTCCTATGTTGGGTTGACATGCCCTTACATAATACTGCACTTCTGATCACTGCATTGTCATGTTATTTCATATTTGTAAATGTTATATCTTTATTATGTAACAATACATTTATAGAGCACGCTCACTTTGTTCATAAAATTTTTATAGTGGACCAATTATTTCTGCAGTGTTTTATGCATGTGCGGCACAATGCTACAAAAGACAATAGCACCCATTATAATTCGTGATATGGTCTAAACTGGATGTGGCATGACACAAATTTGTCCTTCGTGTCAGAAGTAGAGCGAGTGATTGGAGTACGTCAGAAGTAGAACAGGGCATCAATTTTAAGAAATTTTGAGTTGGTAGCTATGTCTGACCTAAAGGGATCAGAAATCTTTACATTTTATCATTTTTTCATAATTTCATGATACATTTTATTGACATTTAATCTGACTATTCATCAGATTAAATGTTCATGAAGGGGGGTCGCACTTGCAAAAAGGTTAAGAACCGCTAATGGGTAGGGAACTAAATGAGGATTATTTTTTATATGAAGCATGATACCAATAAGGTTACATTATCTAATAGTTCTATCATATGCATGCCTTATGATAGAACTATTAGATAATGTAACCTTATTGGTATCATGCCAATACTGTACAATATGTATGTACAATACTGTTTACAATACAATACAAAAGACAATATACAAGACTGTAATAACACACTGTCCTGGGGATATGCATGTTCAGTGATAGAAAGGTTTGTCTATGAATTAATGGAAAGAAGGCCGTTTTATGGGCCTTGTGTGTCTGTTTCTCCAATGGCCTGTGCTGTACATTTGGCCACCTTCCCCCACCTGGAATGTCTCTGAGGGTCACTAATTACCTGGCTAGTGTCAGCAGAGGGAATAAAAGTTGATAATGATCAACGGAATGGTCTGCTTGGACCTTTGCTTGTTGCTGTCTTGAGGGGGAGTTTTACGATTCCCAAATGGATCATTTATTAAATATAATAAATAATTGAGTGTGAATGGTCCAACCGCTACACCATGAATATGATCCACAAACATTTGACGACCCAAATGTGTAACAACACTTTGGGTTTTGACAATAGTATACTCCATGTCTATTTTTATATAGGCTTAATTTTAAATGTTCCAAACGTAGGTTTGAGAGGAGCCAAATCATTCAGTCCTGTCAATCATTATTATGGATGTATAAAATCAGCATATAGGGGGTATTACATAGAGAAATCTGTCTTAAAAACAAATGATCACAGCCATTGTTTAAATGTTCATATTTTACCAACAAATTGGAGTAGAAACGGTGCCAGATCTCTGCATGGGTAGGGGTGGGCTGGGGTAGGCTGAGCCCACCCAAACATCTGTCTTGCCCACCCAATCAGAATTTAGGCACAGAAGATTGTGTTAATTGTTTTTTATGATTTGGTCATTGTCTTATAACAATCTGAGGCAGGCTGTGTGTTGAGAAGTTGGATGAAGGGCTGTAAAATGACCCAACCAATCAAAAACATTACACCAGAAAATTACAGTATTTTTCTTTTATTAGCTGAAAGTAAGTGCTGGGATAAGTGCGTTATCCCAGCTAATAAATTTTTGTTCTCAGAACATTTTCCAAATGTTCAGTTTTATTGATGTTAGTGGAACGTTTTTTTTTTTTTTTAAGGTTATTATGATGTTCCTGAAACATTCTTTCAAATTTAATTTTTGTTTACAACTCAACATTCTAGGAACGTTGATTTGTAACATTGCAAAAACATAAAAATGTCCAGTTTCCTTAATGTTAATGGAACATCATTTAAAGGTTAGTATGATGTTCCTGAAACATTCGAACAAATGCTGTTAACAACCAGAATCACTGAAGAAAAACAACAAAAAAGAAAAAAAGAGAAGAGACGAGCAGAAACACAAGAACTACAACTACACAGCCTTAAATGAAATCAACTGAAGAAGACAAATCTCTCAAGATCTCAGCAGAGGAGGATTAAACAACTCCACAAACAGCATTCCCAGCTTCAACTATTACTAACCAGTTTGACTTTATTTCTGTCATACGTCTACAGAAGTTCTTACTGTGAATTAACAGAGAGGTTTAGATGTTGATGTTTTATTGAAAATAATAGTTTTGAAGTCACTATTATGATAATCAGTGTTTGATATAGTTGAGCCCTTGACTTTCATTAGTTTAATTCTCTTTCAGCAAGTGCAATTGTGTTTTCAGAGAACATCTGTGCATTTGTAAAGAAAGAGACTAGGCCTGGGCGATAAAACTGTATCGATATTTATCAACGGTATGTCTTAATCGATAATGATAGAAAAAATGTTCGATATAACTCTCGATATAGTTTCACTTAAATGCATTAAAATGTAAACAGACATGAAGTTCGGTTGCATGAACAACTCTCAAGCTCGCTCCGTCCCTGAGTCACGAACAGACACGCTACGAGTGACACGCAAACAAGTTGCTGTGGAGTTCAGGTGCGCAATCGCTACGTGAAATCAGAACACACAAACACATGAAAATGAGTGCTGTACCTGCCAGCGATGAGGAGATTGTGAATAAAAATGGACATATCAGCTCGTCAGTGTGGCAGTTTCATGGTTTCCTTACGTCTTACAGTTGATCTACTTCAAAGTTCGTCTTGAGAAAGCAGTTGTCATGTCGGTAATTAACAGCTGCACAAACAGTGTTTTCAACCGCACAGTATCTTTATTTCTGTGCTACAAATGTTCATATTACCACAGAAGTACCGATATAAAAATGTATAGTTCAGATAAAACACTAATGTCTATGTTATCGATCAAAATGGAGCAAATCAGCTTTTGAAAGAAACTTGAACGCACTGAAAATGATGCATTTATCGATTACATTGTTTCACCACCAGGTGGCAACAAGTGAGTGTTAAAAAATTTATTTGACGTTGAATCTTCATTCAACAGACATAAATACAAGAGTATTTATGTGTGTGTCATTGAATCATACATCCAAACAGTTGTTTTTTAAATAATTAATTCAAATATATTTAAAATTTTAAAATAGACTGCAGCAATTAATATTTTGTTAGAACCTCTAGTAAATTACATGTTATTTAGTTTAGTTGACATTCAGAATTGTGATCTCGGTTTGAAACAAATCTCAATTTATCCAGAATTGTGCAGCTCTAAGTTTCTTTAACACTTATTTATTTAATCTTAATATAAAATATAAGAAATATTTGTTTACATTTTATTTTGCTTCGTTTTAAAAATTATTTGTTGTTTGCCTTAATTTAAAAATGCATTGGTTAATTCAAACATTTTTTTTTTACTGAAATTTTTTCAATAATTATCGATACCGATCAATATGATGAACATGGTCCAAAAGCGCCGTCGTGTCCTGTGGGCCAAGGCTCATTTAAAATGGACTGTTTCAAAGTGGAAAAGTTTTCTTTGGTCAGATGAGTCCAAATTTGACATTCTTGTTGGAAATCAAACAATGGTGTCCTCTGGGCTAAAGAGGAGAGAGACCTTCCAACATGTTATCAGCATTCAGTTCAAAAGCCAGCATCTCTGATGGTATGGGGGTGCATAAGTGCATACGGTATGGGCAGCGTGCATTTTTTGGAAGGCACTATGAATGCTGAAAGGTATATAAAGGATTTAGAGCAACATATGCTCCCCTCCAGACGACGTCTATTTCAGGGAAGGCCTTGTGTATTTCAGCAGGACAATGCAAAACCACATACTGCAGCTATTACAGCAGCATGGCTTCGTAGTAGAAGAGTCCGGGTGCTGAATTGGTGTGCCTGCAGTCCAGATCTTTCACCTATAGAGAACATTTGGCGCATCATTAAATGAAAAATAAGTCAAAGACGACCACAAACTCAACAGCAGCTGGAAACCTATATCAGGCAAGAATGGGACAAAATCCCAGCACCAACACTCCAGAAACTCAGAACCTCGATGCCCAGACGTCTTCAAACTGTTTTGAAAAGAAGAGGAGATGCTACACCATGGTAAACTTGCCCTCGTCCCAACTATTTTGAGACCTGTAGCAGGCATCAAATTTGAAATTAGCTCATTTTGTGCATAAAATTGTAAAATTTCTCAGTTTAAACATTTGTTATGTTATCTGTGTTCTATTGTGACTAAAATATTGGCTCATGTGGTTTGAAAGTCTTCATTCTTAGTTTTTATTCAAATTTAAAAAACGTCCCAATATTTCCAGAATTCAGGTTGTAACTTAATGTCACAGACACGCCAGGCTCTACCCTCACACAGACACAGCGCACGTCATCACCAGAGTTTAAATCACGCACACCTGCAGCCTATCAGCACCCTCATCAACAGCAGCACAAAAGACTCACGCTCTCACTCAGTCACTGTCCGGTCTCGTTTGCACATGGTCTTACCTGTTTGCTTACCTCAAGGACTCCACCGAAGATACTTACCTGTCTCCAGTGTGTTCCCTCGTCTCCTCCTTGTCTCCTCGTCCTGTGTGAGTTCATCTGTGTCTGCTCCAGTTCCAAGTCTGTCATCCGTCTGCCATTCCTGCAACACAAAGACAAGTATCAGTTCTGCATCCATATCTGCCATCGTATTTACCTGCCATTACTTACCTGCACTCTGTCACTTATCTGGTTGTTCAATAAACACTATTACCTGCATTCCTGTGTTGCTGTCCCCTTCTGTATTGTAACAGAAGACCAGACCCACACCGCTGAACACCGGTATGAGCACCCCGGATCCATTCCAAGAGCTCGTGGACGCTTTGCGCCGAGCACTCACCGCCACTCCACCCGCATCTTCACCAGTGAGCACTTCCGCATCCACCGCCGTTTCTTCCTCACCACCTGCCGTCGCCAGTCCTATGGCCAAACCGGCGCCCTTCTCTGGTTCGGCGGAGGATTGCAACGGATTCCTCCTGCAATGTTCGCTGGTCCTGGAGATGCAACCGCACCTGTATCCTGACGACAACGCTAAGGTAGCATTTATAATCTCTCAACTAGATGGCAAGGCGCTTCGCTGGGCTGAACCGCTCTGTTCCCAGAAGAATCCCATCACCCAGTCTCTCTCCAGTTTCATCGCTCACTTCAAAGAAGTTTTTGGAAAATCCGCTTGGGATTCATCCATTGGTGAGCAGTTATACCAGTTGAAACAAAGTTCAATGACTATTAATGACTATGCTCTCCAATTCAGAACCCTTGCTGCAGCTAGCGGATGGAACGAGCAGGCCCTTATCACAACATACAGTCAAGGGCTAGATCCACGCCTGCGGTTGCATCTCGCTGCATACGAGGATACCATCGGGCTTGAACGCTTCATTCAACTCTGAATTAGATTCGCCACTCGTATGCAGTCGTATCTCGAAGAGCACCAGGGCCAGTCGTTATTTACATCCTCACTCCGCCGACCAGAATCCGTCAGCTCCCCAGAACCAGCCAGCGAACCCATGCAAATAGAAAACACTCGTCTGTCTACGGCTGAGTGGCAGAGACGGCTGACCCAGAATTTATGCTTGTATTGTGGTTTATCTGGGCATTACATCTCTGAATGCCCCACTCGCCCAGCTCGTCCCATGGTGAGTGTGATTATTCCCTCTATTAATAAGATGAAACCACTTACCACTGTTGTAAACTCTACTGCTGCCGGTTTGTCTCTTCCAGTCAGTGCCCTCCTCGATTCTGGGTCAGCCGGCAATTTCATCTCCGGCGCCCTCTGCTGCCAGCTTAAGCTCCAGACAACAGCCACGCCGTCGACTTACCAGATCCACTTGGTAACTGGAAGGCCCCTCAGCCGAAGACAAGTGCGCTTCAGCGCCGGCCCGATTCAACTTCAGGTCGGCATCCTCCACGTTGAACAACTCCATCTGCTGGTTCTGGAGGAATCCACCACTGACATGATCTTAGGGCGCCCGTGGTTGGAGCAGCACAACCCAGTCATTTCATGGATGACTGGGGAAATCCTGAAGTGGGGTGACAACTGTTTCCTGGATTGTTTTCCTGAGTTTCCCATTCCAAGCTCTCCTTGTTCCGAAGAATTACCAGTCTGTGCTACGTCCATAGAAAGCCCCCTAGAGAACCGTTCAGTGGACTTTCCCCAGTGTTACTCCCACTTCAGTGATGTCTTCTGCCCCAAGAAAGCCTGCACGCTGCCTCCACACCGGCCATGGGACTGCGCTATTGATGTGCTTCCGGGTGAGCCAGTTCCCCGAGGGAAGATCTATTCCCTGTCCATCCCGGAGGAGAAGGCCATGGAGGAATACATACAAGAGCCTCTGTCACAGGGTTACATCTGCCCGTCTCCTTCCCCTGCTGCTTCCAGCTTTTTCTTCGTGTCGAAGAAGGACAGAGGCTTGCGGCCCTGCATTGATTACAGAGCAATAAATAAAATCACTGTGAAGTTCCGTTACCCACTTCCTCTCGTCCCATCTGCCCTAGAACATCTCCGAGGTGCCACTGTGTTCACCAAGTTGAACCTCCGCAGCGCATATAACCTCATCCGGATACGTGAGGGGGACGAGTGGAAGACAGCATTTGTGACCCCTACTGGCCACTACGGGTACTTGGTCATGCCGTATGGATTTGTCAACGCCCCCTCCGTATTCCAGGATTTCATCCATGAGGTGCTCCGGGAGTTCCTACACAAGTCAGTCCTGGTCTACATCAACGACATTCTGATTTACTCCTGGAGCATGGCTGACCATCGCCACCACGTTGCGGAGGTCCTGCAACGCCTGAGGGAGTTCCACCTGTTCCTCAAAGTGGAGAAATGTACCTTCCACCAGCCCTCAGTGCAGTTCCTTGGGTACTACATTGATCGCAGTGGCATCCGGATGGATGAGAGGAAGGTATCTGCTATCAAAGACTGGCCCATTCCCACGACCATAAAAGAACTTCAAAGATTCCTTGGGTTCGCTAACTTCTATCGACGTTTCATTCAAGGATACAGTATCATCTCCACTCCACTCACCAACCTCCTGCGCAGTAAGCCCAAGTCTCTGTCCTGGACCCCAACCACCACCCAAGCCTTCGAGACACTAAAGGAAGCCTTCACCACCACTCCCCTCCTGCACAGTAAAATCCCCAGAGTTAAATCAACTCTGCTCAGAGTACATATGGTCCCTCTCTAAATAGTGTTAAAGTAACACTGAAGATTTGGCTATTGCAACAAAAACAACAACAAAAAAATCATTAAACAAATGCCACTGTAATGCTTCAATGCTAAAAATGAGTAACTCTGACCGCTCAGGCTCATACATGAAAACATAGCATACAATCCTCAACAGTGGTGACAATAATTATTCATACTGCAGTGCATGATAGGAGTTTTGTCCTATGGTGATACCCAGCATGCACTGCAGCGTGAAATGTTTTTTTTTTTTTTATCACCATTGTTGAGATTCATATGCTGATTCTTGATGTCTGTGTGTGTCTAAGTGATGCAGTAGTTCAAAAATTTTTATGCACTACATGGTTTTAAAATTATTCAATATATCTTTTTGCTACAACACTTTCTTCTCATGCTGTAGTTTCACAGGGTTGATAATGCAAGACCAAAATGTATAAATGACAAAACATGTGATCAGTTGCTTTGGATGCAATCAGGCAAGCTCACAATGACTATATCATCATATAACAACAGCTAATATTTGCTCACTGTAAAGCACTGATCTCATTGCTTTTCAACAACATATGCGTTGTTGCGGATAAATATCTAAAATAGAAAGTCAAGGGTCAAGAGCCCAACTTAAGCAAACGCTAATCTCCCTGATGGTGGCTTTGTTTCTTTTCTTTTCTTTTTCTTGACCAATAAAATAATTCTGTAGATGTGTGAAAATAAGTCAATCTGGTTAGTAATAAGTGAAGCTGGTAATGCTGTTTGTGGAGTCGTTTAATCAGATCTTCAGAGATTTCACGATTTTTATCTTCAGTTTATTTCATCTAAGGCTGTGACTGAAGTCAGTTGTAGTTCTTGTGTTTCTCTTTTCTTCAGTGATTCTGCTTGTTAACAGCAGGTGTTCATCACTAATGTACATTCATCACTTTAATTATTTAATTAACTTTAACTCTGCTTCAGTGTTATTTTAACACTATTTAGAGAGGGACCAAATATACTCTGAACAGAGTTGATTTAACTCTGGGGAGTTTGCTGTGTGGTGCATCCGGAACCAGAAAAACCTTTCGTCATGGAGGTCGACGCCTCGACCACCGGAGTGGGAGCGGTACTGACACAGCAGCGGGGGAATCCAAGTAGACAACACCCATGTGCCTTCTTCTCCTGCAAACTCAACCCGGCGGAGATCAATTATGACATCGGGAATAGGGAGCTTCTTGCCATCAAGCTAGCCCTCGAGGAGTGGAGGCATTGGATCGAAGGAGCCAAACATCCGTTTGTCGTGCTAACTGACCACAAGAACCTGGAATATCTTCGAGATGCAAAACGACTAAACCCGCGCCAAGCACGATGGGCTCTGTTTTTCACCCTTTTCAATTTCTCCATCTCTTATCGCCCAGGATCCAAAAATGTAAAAGCCGACACCCTCTCTCGTATCTATGGTCCTGATGAGAGCCTTGAAACCCTGGAACCCATTCTGTCAGAGAAACTCTTTGTTAACCCCATCGTCTGGTCTGAGGAAACACTTCCCGAGTCCAATGCCTCCATCAATGCTCCGCCAGGTTGCCCCCCAGGTTTGCTCTACGTCACCCGGACACGGCGCACTCCCCACATTCATGCATCTCACACATCACTGGGCACTGGCCACCCTGGGGTCAATGAAACCCTCTCGTTGCTTAAACAACTCTTCTGGTGGCCAAACATGGCATCGGACGTCAGGAGGTACTTGCAGGGATGTAAGGAATGCGCCATCTCTAAGAGTCCACGGCATCTTCCCTCCGGAAAACTCCAACCTCTGCCCGTTCCCAATCGTCACACCTAGGGGTCGATTTCATCACTGTTCTTCTTGCCTCTGACAATCTGACAATTGTACCTGCATATTGGTGGTTGTTGTCATGTCGTCTGATTCCTTTAAGGGGACTGCCCACAGCCATGGAGACTGCTGAACTTATGTTTAACCATATCTTCAGATATTATGGAATTCCTGAGGACATCGTGTCAGATAGAGGACCACAGTTCATCTCCAGGGTCTGGAAGGCCTTCTTCGCACTCCTAGGTGTGACTGTTAGCCTCTCCTCAGGATACCACCCACAGACGAATGGGCAGACGGAGCGGAAGATCCAAGAGATTGGACGCTTCCTTCGTACCTTCTGTCACGGCCACCAGGACTCTTGGAACCAGTTCCTGGTTTGGGCCAAGTACGCCCAAAACTCCCTGCGGCAGCCTACCACCGGACTCACCCCGTTCCAGTGCATACTTGGCTACCAACCCCCACTGTTCCCCTGGTCAGGGGAACCCTCGGATGTGCCAGCTGTCGACTACTGGTTCCGAGAGCGAGAGGGTCTGGGACTCCGCACACCACCAGCTCCAACGGGCCCTACGCAGGCGCAGGA
This sequence comes from Ctenopharyngodon idella, assembly GCF_019924925.1. NCBI lineage: Eukaryota > Metazoa > Chordata > Actinopteri > Cypriniformes > Xenocyprididae > Ctenopharyngodon > Ctenopharyngodon idella. The sequence goes on along the minus strand of NC_067222.1, from coordinate 43,329,937 downwards.
TGACAGCCAACCTTTGATGCTCCAACGCTCCAAACTACCAACCGGGACAGAAGGTTTGGCTGTCGACAAGAGACATCAGGATGCACCTGCCCTGTAGGAAACTGAGTCCCAGGTTCATTGGCCCCTTCACCATCCATCGGCAAATCAACCCCATCACCTACCAGCTCCAGCTCCCACTGGAGTATAAAATTCACTCCACATTCCACGTCTCATTATTAAAACCTCACCATCCTTCCGTTTCTGTTTCCTCAGAGCCTGGCGCAGCCTCCTTGTCTCCTCGTCCTGCGTGAGTTCATCTGTGTCTGCTCCAGTTCCAAGTCTGTCATCCATCTGCCATTCCTGCAACACAAAGACAAGTATCAGTTCTACATCCATATCTGCCATCGTATTTACCTGCCATTACTTACCTGCACTCTGTCACTCATCTGGTTGTTCAATAAACACTATTACCTGCATTCCTGTGTCGCTGTCCCCTTCTGTATTGTAACACTTAATGCTCACAATATGGTTTCATACATTTTTTAAATGTGATTGTCACAGTAGTATCACATGATCAGTAGCATTTAAACTAATTAATAACAAAACGCACTTCTGATCAGTGAATCAGGCCACTTCACAATCACCTGATGTTATTCTGTCTCAAATTCTTCTGATACAGTAAAAGTGTTTCCTGAACACACAGTTAAAGCAGCCAGATGAAAACTAACAAAACAATCAAGAGTCCAACTACAGGAAACACTGATCACCACAATGGTAATATTAAATGTTTGTTCCTGCTTTAACACTCTAGTGTGGACACATATGAACACTGAGCAGTGTTAATTAAACACAGGGGCCTGGTTTCACAGACAAGGATTAGATTAAACCAGGATTAGGCTATGCCATAGTTCAGTTAGGACATTTAAACAGCTTTTATAAATGTACCTTAGAAAAAAACATTACTGGGTACTGCATATTGAGTAAAAACAATGGCACTGACATATTTTAAGATATGTCAGTGCAAATTGCTTTCAGTTAAATCAGCTCAAACTTGCATTTTAGTCTGGAACTAGACTTAAGCCTTGCCTGTGAAACAGGGGGAGGGGATTTTGCTATTTTGCTCAATAAATATATTGCAATATAAAAGGCTATAACATAGTATTCAATATAAATATTCCACATTTCCACAAACCATGGTAAATTACTACAGTTCATTCAAGGTAAATGTTTGGTGAATAGGGTGGTGATTTTGGGATTTAAAAGTCTTCTATCTTCATTTATGGCACACTTCTGTTTTCCTCATCAGTCTTGTTGGGAATGTTGAGGCTGTTTCATCCGATTAAAACTAGTTTAATCATCGAGTGATTTGTGGTTTTGTAACCGAGAGGTGTGTCGAATTGAAACGCTTCTCACTAGATGTCGCAATGCTGTTATTAATGGTGACAGGGAATAAACGCAGCTCCTTCAAGCTTTTATTTCGTTATCCACTGGGCCGTGCTGAGTAGTTCAAAGTAAACTGGTGAAACACATGAAAACAGTGCTATTTGTTCTGTATTTGTTGTTACTGACTGAGAAACAACTTCAGATGATACAGTGACAGAGTGGCCCGAACGAATCCAAATAGTTTCAGCTTGTTATGCATGTGCGTTTGGCCAGTTCACGGAAAAGAAAGAATCGACAGAAATACGGGACACGCATAATAACTGCTGAAATATTCGCACGAAAAACGGTTCTCAGGTCAGTCGGAGGGGCGTGCATGGTACGAACGGTGCATATATACACTATATTGCCAAAAGTTTTGGGATGCCTGCCTTTACGTGCACATGAACTTTAATGACATCCCATCCTTAATCTGTAGGATTTAATATGGAGTTGGCCCACCCTTTGCAGCCTCAACTCTTCTGGGAAGGCTTTCCACAAGGTTTAGGAGTGTGTTTATGGGAATTTTTGACCATTATTCTAGAAGCGCATTTGTGAGGTCAGGCAGTGATGTTGACGAGAAGGCCTGGTTTGCAGTCTCAGCTCTAATTCATCCCAAAGGTGTTCCATTGGGTTGAGGTCAGGACCCAGGCCAGTCAATTTCCTCCACACCAAACTCGCTCATCCATGTCTTTATGGACCTTGCTTTGTGCACTGGTGTGCAGTCATACTGGAACAGGAAGGGGCCATAACTAAACTGTTCCCACAAAGTTGGGAGCATGAAATTGTTCAAAATGTCTTGAAGCATTAAGAGTTTCTTTCACTGGAACTAAGGGGCCAAGCCCAACCCCTGAAAAACAACCCCACACCATAATCCCCCCTCCACCAAACTTTACACTTGGCACAATGCAGTCAGGCAAGTACCGTTCTCCTGGCAACCGCCAAACCCAGACTCGTCCATCGGATTGCCAGACAGAGAAGCGTGATTCGTCATTCCAGAGAACACGTCTCCACTGCTCTAGAGTCCAGTGGGGGCGTACTTTACACCACTGCATCCAACGCTTTGCACTTGGTGATGTAAGGCTTGGATGCAGCTGCTCGGCCATGAAAACCCATTCCATGAAGCTCTCTACGCACTGTTCTTGAGCTAATCTGAAGGCCACACAAAGTTTGGAGGTCTGTAGCTATTGACTCTGCAGAAAGTTGGCGATTTCTGCGCACTGTGCGCCTCAGCATGCGCTGACCCCGCTCTGTGATTTTACGTTGCCTACCACTTCTTGGCTGAGTTGCTGTTGTTCCCAATTGCTTCCACTTTGTTATGATACCACTAACAGTTGACCGTGGAATATTTAATAGTGAGGAAATTTCACAAATGGACTTACTGCACAGGTGGCAACCTATCACGGTACCACGCTTGAATTCACTGAGCTCCTGAGAGCGACCCATTCTTTCACAAATGTTTGTAGAAGCAGTCTGCATGCTTAGGTGCTTGATTTTATACACCTGTGGCCATGGAAGTGATTGGAACACCTGAATTCAATGATTTGGAGGGGTGTCCCAATACTTTTGGCAATATAGTGTAGCTGTACAGCTGTAGGCGCTGCTGCGGACACGTATCTAACCAAATTTAGCCGCACCGCCAGGAAAAAAGGAGGAGGGAGGTTGGGGTGCCCTCAGGCCAGATGAAGATGATTGGTGTGCCGCCAGTTGAAGAGCCTTGGTCTACGCCATAGGCTACGCGTGCTACACGCAGCCAACGAAGTAGCTACAGCATAGGTTCGATGCGGAAGTATAAATCAGCCTTAAGCCATTTTTAAGCCAGAAAGTTAGTGATCCTTAATATTTAAAGGACATTTGAAGAATGTTGTTCAAAGAATGTTTTCTGCCAACATTATGTAAACATTCATCAAATACTAATGACACTATACTCTATGGTGATTTCATGAACATTGTTTTGAAAGTATTTAATTGTAACGCTTGCATAACCTTTACATAAATTTAAGAGAAAAGTTAACAATAACTATGGGACAGGCTACAAAACTTTCCCAGGTTCCAAGGATGTTCTTTTAAAACAGCACACACAACCTTATCTATCTTAAGTTGCACATAATGCATCTCATAACCTTGGACTTCAGTTATATCAGATCAAAAGCACATGACTGTCTATTGCTTGAAATGTTATGAACAGCAGCTACACTAATTATTTTCCATTTGCTTTTCTGTTTCTACCTCGAGATGCCATCCTGAGTACGCCAGCTCCAGTTTGGAACCAGTCTCTTACGAAGATTTCAGATAACCCAACACCTGTGAAGAGATGACACCAACTCTGAATCAACAAACAAAACTATATTTTCTATATATTGTAAACATTATGATCACAACTTCTAATTATTCTACTCTTTTCCTGCCATTGACGGAATTTTCATAGGAAAAAAAGAAGCAGAAACAAGCAATATAAGCATTGCTTATGCACATTGTAGTCTTTTAAGAACATTTTTTTTTTCTCTCAGCTTTTTGTTCAAAATGTTCAGTTTTTTTATGAAGGAAATAGTTAACTCCCTTGAGTCGGAGGTATCGCCAGCGATACCACCTCAGTTTTTATCTTACCAGTGTGAAAGAGACTCAAAAAACTCTGTCAATGTTGCACATACAGGTGCTGGTCATATAATTAGAATATCATCAAAAAGTTGATTTATTTCACTAATTCCATTCAAAAAGTGAAACTTGTATATTATATTCATTCATTACACACAGACTGATATATTTCAAATGTTTATTTCTTTTAATTTTGATGATTATAACTGACAACTAAGGAAAATCCCAAATTCAGTATCTCAGAAAATTAGAATATTGTGAAAAGGTTCAACTTTGAAGACACCTGGTGCCACACTCTAATCAGCTAATTACCTCAAAACACCTGCAAAGGCCTTTAAATGGTCTCTCAGTCTAGTTCTGTAGGCTACACAATCATGGGGAAGACTGCTGACTTGACAGTTGTCCAAAAGACGACCATTGACACCTTGCACAAGGAGGGCAAGACACAAAAGGTCATTGCAAAAGAGGCTGGCTGTTCACAGAGCTCTGTGTCCAAGCACATTAATAGAGAGGCGAAGGGAAGGAAAAGATGTGGTAGAAAAAAGTGTACAAGCAATAGGGATAACCGCACCCTGGAGAGGATTGTGAAACAAAACCCATTCAAAAATGTGGGGGAGATTCACAAAGAGTGGACTGCAGCTGGAGTCAGTGCTTCAAGAACCACTACGCACAGACGTATGCAAGACATGGGTTTCAGCTGTCGTGTCAAGCCACTCTTGAACAACAGACAGCGTCAGAAGCGTCTCGCCTGGGATAAAGACAAAAAGGACTGGACTGCTGCTGAGTGGTCCAAAGTTATGTTCTCTGATGAAAGTAAATTTTGCATTTCCTTTGGAAATCAAGGTCCCAGAGTCTGCAGGAAGAGAGGAGAGGCACACAATCCACGTTGCTTGAAGTCCAGTGTAAAGTTTCCACGGTCAGTGATGGTTTGGGGTGCCATATCATCTGCTGGTGTTGGTCCACTGTGTTTTCTAAGGTCCAAGGTCAACGTAGCCGTATACCAGGAAGTTTTAGAGCACTTCATGCTTCCTGCTGCTGACCAACTTTATGGAGATGCAGATTTCATTTTCCAACAGGACTTGGCACCTGCACACAGTGCCAAAAGCTACCAGTACCTGGTTTAAGGACCATGGTATCCCTGTTCTTAATTGGCCAGCAAACTCACCTGACCTTAACCCCATAGAAAATCTATGGGGTATTGTGAAGAGGAAGATGCGATATGCCAGACCCAACAATGCAGAAGAGCTGAAGGCCACTATCAGAGCAACCTGGGCTCTAATAACACCTGAGCAGTGCCACAGACTGATCGACTCCATGCCACGCCGCATTGCTGCAGTAATTTAGGCAAAAGGAGCCCCAACTAAGTAATGAGTGCTGTACATGCTCATACTTTTCATGTTCATACTTTTCAGTTGGCCAAGATTTCTAAAAATACTTTCTTTGTATTGGTCTTAAGTAATATTCTAATTTTCTGAGATACTGAATTTGGGATTTTCCTTAGTTGTCAGTTATAATCATCAAAATTAAAAGAAATAAACATTTGAAATATATCAGTCTGTGTGTAATGAATGAATATAATATACAAGTTTCACTTTTTGAATGGAATTAGTGAAATAAATCAACTTTTTGATGATATTCTAATTATATGACCAGCACCTGTACAATTAAGAGTTATACACCATTTTAATCTGTGAAATATCTTCTTTTATTTGTGTACACTCAGAGTAAAAACAAGATGTTGTGCTTTTTGTAAAATAAAGAAAACTAACATGATGCGTGATCTGTCGTCGTCGTCTCCCTCTGAACGAAGTCCAATCTGATAGTTTTCAGAAAATGAAGTGTAACTTAGTGAATACTAATCACAAAAAAATTAGACTTATGGCTAAAGAAACGTTGAAATGTCAGGTTTTGAATCTTGTAAGTCAAATCGAAAACAAAAATTCTCTGTTTATGTAATCTGTATGAAAAGAGACACATGTCAGACGCCCATGATTCAGCTCATTATCCGCTAATGCGGCCACGCCCACGGAGCGAGCGCTATTCGGACGCAAATTCTGAGGCAATACATGTATACATCATCTCAATCGTGTATTTATTGTCTTGAAAAGTGTTTATCTGTATGTTAAAGCCACAGTTAGTGATCTCTAGAAGCCTCTGTTAGTTCCTGGAATGTCACATGATATGCCTGTTCTTCTTTAGGAGGCATTTGTGGACTAAAGGTGTACAGAGCGCTCTCCGGCTGCAAGTATGAATTGAAAACGCATTAATCCAGTGCTCATAGTGATGACAATAAATACTGAATAAATATTACTCCTCTGTATAGAAAATTGACAAACATATGAGAATCCATCAATATTTCTCCAAGTGTGCATGCTTTTAAGCATATTAAGAAATTATGGTCAATATTTAAGAGTAAAACAGAGGTCAAAATGTGAAGCTTGAGTCTTAGATCTTTTTAATGATGTATAGTTTGTCAACTGCACATTAACATTTAGGCTATATATTATAACAAATATAGTAGCATATATGAAATGCCATAGAGGTAGGAATGTTCAGATGCTTTGCATCACAGAAATACAAAATACTATTTTAAAGTATATTAAAATAGAAAACCATTATTTGGTTTGAGACTTGAGACTTCTTTTAAAAACATTAGTAATGCGTCCAATCTTTTGACTGGTAATGTAATTTAACATAGGCCTATACAAAATTTTCTTCACATGATGTGCAATAATACATGCATGCATGAGCTCAGAAAAATCATGTTTTTTTTTGTCAAGAGTGGACATTAATCCTGTTATCAGCATGATCACAGAGGGTTTTTTCACAGCCTACCTGACTGAAAGGGCTCATTAATATGCAGGTCATTAGAGGTCATTATGCAAATCTTTTGTCTTCTCAGGTGTGAATCACAGCATTATTCATGAAGATTCACACCTCCACGCATACTGTGTTTCTTAACAAAAAGTGTCTTACAAAATGTAAATCAATATATTGTTTTATCTGAACGAGTAGGCAGGATAATTTTGAAGCAAAAACTCTAGTCTACAACCTCCAGTACCCAGAAATCTTGTAAACACAGATTTAATTTTTTTTGGCCTTATTTCAGTGAAGTTTTTTGTTTTTTCAATAACCACACATAAACGTTATTCCATCAAAAAAACAAACATGTACATACGTGTGTCACAGACACGCCAGGCTCCACCACTCACCAATCACAGCGCACCGATTCCCCAGAGTACTGATCACCTGCACCTGCACCTCATCACAGCCTCATCAACACTAGTATTTAGAGCACTCACACACACAGCCACATTGTCCGGTCTCGTTTGCATCAAGACTTACCTGTATGCTTACCTCAAGGACTCCTACAAAACTACTTACCTGTCTCCAGCGTCTCCTGTTCTCCTCGTGTGAATCCCATCTGTGTGTGAGTGTTCTCCGTCTCCAACGTCAAGTTTCTCCAGCGTCATTCAAGTTCCCCTCTTCTACGATCAACAAAGGACAGTATTACTTATCTGCACTCTATCCATCTTCAATTACATCACGTTATATTCACCTGCACTGCTGTTTCACCATTGCTGGTATCAATAAACATCCTTGCCTGTTATATCTGCCTCAGTCCTTTCTGTATTGTAACAGAAGACCGGACCCTAACAGCCTGATACCAGCATGAGTCACCTGGATCCCTTCCAAGAGCTTGTGGACGCCCTGCGCCAAGCACTCACCTCCAGTTCACCGTCACCCGCTCCAGCGATCACTTCCGCAAACACCGTCTCCACTCCTTCACCGCCGGTTCACGCCAGTCCCATGGCCAAACCAGCGCCCTACTCTGGCTCGGCGGAGGACTGCAGCGGATTCCTCCTGCAGTGTGCACTGGTCCTGGAGATGCAACCGCACCTCTACCCCACCGAAAGTACCAAAGTGGCGTTTATAATTTCTCACCTGCAAGGCAAAGCGCTTCAGTGGGCCAACTCCATCTGGTCCCAGAACAGCCCAGTCACACAATCCTATTCCAGTTTCGTCGCTCACTTCCGGGAGGTCTTCGGGAAACCAACTTCTGACTCTTCGATCGGTGAGAAATTATACAACCTGAAACAAGGTTCCATGTCCGTTAATGAATATGCTTTGCAGTTTAGAACGCTAGCTGCCTCCAGTGGTTGGAATGAACAAGCGTTGATTACCACCTACCGACAAGGATTGGATCCTCGGGTGCGGTTGCATCTCGCTGCATACGAGGATTCCATCGGCCTCGAGTGCTTCATCCAGCTTTCCATCCGCTTCGCCACCCGTATGCAGTCGTGTATTGAAGAACACCAGGGCCAGTCACTGTTTAACACCTTCCTCCGTCGGCCAGAATCCGTCAGCCCTCCAGAACCAGCCATCGAGCCCATGCAGGTGGAGAACTCACGTCTATCTTCTGCAGAGCGACAACGGTGGCTGACCCTGAACTTATGTTTATACTGTGGTTTACCTGGGCATGTACTCTCCACATGCCCAACCCGTCCTCCGCGTCCTATGGTGAGTGCTATCCTTCCCTCCATGAGTAAATTGAAGCCACTCACCACTGTAGTGAACCTTACTGCCACTGATGTTTCCCTTCCAGTGGTGGCGCTCCTCGACTCAGGGTCAGCCGGCAACTTCATCTCCGGCGCCCTCTGCAGACAACTCAAGCTCAAGACCACGCCTTCTCCGACCATCTACCAGATCCACTCTGTAACGGGCAAACTCCTCACAAAGAAACGCGTGAGTCGCTGTGCTGGCCCTCTCCAACTGCGAATCGGCGTGCTGCACCAAGAGAACATCCATCTGCTGGTTCTGGAGGATTCCACCTCTGACGTGATCCTAGGGCGCCCCTGGTTGGAGCAGCATAACCCTGTCATCTCCTGGGGCAGCGGTGAGATCCTGAAGTGGGGCGAGACCTGTTTCTCTACGTGCATCTCCAAAATTCCAGTTCCTTCATCTCCTCGTTCTGAAGAAATCTCCCTCTGTACTACTTCCATCGAGAGTCCGGTAGAGAAACGTTCCGTCGATATACCATCCTGTTACGCCCCCTTCAGTGACGTCTTCTGCCCACAACGAGCCTCCAAGCTGCCTCCACACCGGCCATGGGACTGCACCATCGATCTGCGTCCGGGTGAGTCAGTGCCCAGGGGAAGAATCTACCCCCTGTCCATCCCGGAGGAGAAGGCCACGGAGGAATACATTAAAGAAGCGTTAGATCAAGGTTACATCCGCCAGTCTACTTCCCCTGCTGCTTCGAGTTTCTTCTTCGTGGCAAAGAAGGACGGAGGCTTGCGGCCCTGCATCGACTACCGCGCTCTGAATAAGATCACCGTCAAATTCCGTTATCCCCTTCCTCTCATCCCAGCGGCCCTGGAACATCTCCGCGGTGCCACTGTGTTCACCAAGTTGGACCTCTGCAGCGCGTACAACCTCATCCGGATACGTGAGGGGGACGAGTGGAAGACCGCCTTCGTGACACCTACCGGCCACTATGAGTACCTCGTTATGCCATATGGCCTGGTCAACGCCCCCTCCGTATTCCAGGATTTCATCCACGAGGTGCTCCGGGAGTTCCTCCATAAGTTTGTCCTGGTCTACATCGACGACATCCTAATATACTCCCGGAGCTTGGCCGAACATCGCCACCACGTTGCGGAGGTCCTCCAACGCCTGAGAAAATTCCACCTCTTCCTGAAAGCCGAGAAGTGTTCCTTTCACCAGCCCTCAGTGCACTTCCTTGGTTACATCATTGAACACAGTGGCATGCGGATGGACGAGGGGAAGGTGGAAGCCATCAAGACCTGGCCCACTCCACCCACTCTCAAAGAACTCCAACATTTCCTCGGATTTGCAAACTTCTATCGCCGATTCATCAAAGATTACAGCTCCATCGCCCATCCACTCACAAACCTACTCAGAAATAAGCCCAAGTCTCTGTCCTGGACACCAGCTGCCACCAACGCCTTTGAAGCTCTCAAGGAAGCCTTCACCACCGCTCCCCTCCTCGTCCACCCCAATCCAGACCTGCCCTTCGTAGTAGAGGTGGACGCCTCCACCACCGGAGTGGGAGCGGTACTTTCTCAGCAGCAGGAGACCCCAAGTAGACTTCACCCATGCGCCGTCTTCTCCCGCAAGCTCAACCCGGCGGAGACCAACTACGACATCGGGAATCGCGAGCTTCTGGCCGTGAAGTTGGCCCTTGAAGAGTGGAGGCATTGGTTAGAGGGAGCTAAACACCCCTTCATAGTTCTCACCGACCATAAGAACTTAGCAGCTTTTAAGTACTCCAAGAGGTTGAACCCACGGCAAGCCCGCTGGGCATTATTCTTCACCCGTTTTGACTTCTCCATCTCCTATCGACCCGGCTCCAAAAACGTCAAGGCGGACGCCCTCTCTCGTCTTCATGCTCCAGAAGAACGACCAGAAGAACCAGAAACCATCCTCCCTAAAACCATCCTCGTAAGCCCCATCACCTGGTCTGAGGAGACATTGCCCTCCTCCAATGCCTCCACCAACACTCCGTCGGGTTGTCCACCAGGCTTGCGTTACACCACCAGGGCACAACGCACCCCACTAATTCACTCTGCCCACACGTCACTTGGCACTGGCCACCCGGGGGTCAATGAAACCCTCTCGCTGCTAAAGGAGCGCTTCTGGTGGCCCAACATGGCAGCTGACGTCAGAAGGTACGTGCAGGGTTGTAGGGAGTGCGCCATCTCCAAGAGCCCACGCCATCTTCGATCCGGCAAGCTCCATCCTCTGCCCGTTCCCAATCGACCCTGGTCACACCTAGGAGTAGATTTTATCACCGACTTACCAGTATCCGATGGTTTCACCTGCATCCTCATCATCGTAGATCGATTTTCCAAGTCATGTCATCTGATTCCCCTGAGGGGCTTACCCACTGCCATGGAGACCGCTGAACTTATGTTCAATCACGTGTTCAGATACTTCGGAATCCCTGAGGACATCGTCTCTGACAGAGGACCCCAATTCACCTCACGGGTATGGAAGGCCTTCTTCTCACTCCTAGGTGTGGCCGTTAGTCTCTCATCGGGCTACCACCCCCAGTCGAACGGGCAGACGGAGAGGAAGATCCAGGAGATCGGCCGCTTCCTCCGTACCTTCTGTCATGGACTCACCCTACTGGACTCACCCCATTCCAGTGCGTACTCGGCTACCAACCCCCACTGTTCCCCTGGACCGGGGAACCATCGGACGTTCCAGCAGTCGATTACTGGTTCAGAGAGAGCGAGAGGGTCTGGGACTCTGCACACCACCAGCTACAGCGGGCCCTGCGCAGACGCAGGATGACGGCCGACCTTCGTCGTTCCAATGCTCCCTCCTATCAACTGGGACAGAAGGTCTGGCTGTCAACACGGGACATCAGACTGCGTCTGCCCTGCAAGAAACTGAGTCCCAGATTCATTGGCCCATTCACCATCACCAAGCAGATCAACCCTGTCACGCATCAACTCCAATTACCTCCACAATACCGGAATCATCCCACTTTTCATGTCTCCCTCCTCAAACCTCACCACCCTTCTGTTCCTCTCTCCACAGGGCCTGGCGTAGCAGCTGCCGAACCCCCCCCTTCCACTCATCCTGGAGGACGGAGCTGCATACGAGGTTCGCGAGATCTTGGACTCAAGTTCCCCTCTTCTACGATCAACAAAGGACAGTATTACTTATCTGCACTCTATCCATCTTCAATTACATCACGTTATATTCACCTGCACTGCTGTTTCACCATTGCTGGTATCAATAAACATCCTTGTCTGTTATATCTGCCTCAGTCCCTTCTGTATTGTAACAATAACAAACAATTTGAAAATTAATCTGATTTAAATGATAATTACAAAATATTATCATATTTCCATAAGAGTGCTAATTTTTATTTTCAGTCATATTTAAAGACCAAGAAGTTGTTGTTGTCATGACGAAACCTCTAAAAATTTGGTATCTCTGCAAAGCCCTGAATGTGCTCTTTACAGGACATCCAGACTTAAAATTGTGATATGTATGATGTCAGAGAAAATCACTAAAATATAATTGTAAGGTCCACCCACTGGTCCAAGGACGGTAGCCAATGGCACGGTAGAAGGGTTCCTGCATGTCACTGTCTTCCCTTATGCAACGCAACAAAATTAAATGAAATACATTTCTTTATATGTATTACCTCTGTATTTTCATCTGACTCCAATTATGCAAAAAAGGTTTTCAATCGTATTTGATTATTTATAAATTTGAATAAGTGTTTGATTATTCTATTTAACCCTTAGTTTGAATTATACTCGTTCATTCGGAAACCTATAACCTTTTGAGTCTCGCACCAATCGGGAATACGATCTCTTTATCACAAACTTGTCAGTCTTGGTCATTAGACAGATGCAATTGACTGGTACTTTTAGACGCCGCACCATGCTTGCTTATTTCTAAAAGTATGTTATTCAGTCCCCATAGATCTGTACACACTTAAAGTAAGACTATATCTATCCAGAGTTCATGACCATTACCATAGAACCAAGCTGATCAATTGGTAACTATTGATCTAATGGTAACTTTACATAATCATGCCGTGGTTTCCCACGTACACTTAGTTAGAATAATATTACAATAAACAGAGGTTGAGGCTCACCCTATTCAGATTTATCTAACAACACTCTGTTGTTCTGAACAGAAAAACCCATTATTAGCCTCTACAGTTTAAGTACACGTGACTAATGTCAATGTGTTAGTCGGAGCTCTAAAACTTCAGTCGACGTGACCCGATGCTCCACAAACTGAGTTTTAGTCCGTTACTAACCTGAGCATAGATTTGTGGTGTTACAGACTTAACGTAATCTACTAGAGTTAATCATTTCAGAGTCAATCAGAATAAATTCAAACATAACAATTTATTAGCCAGGCAATAGAACAATAATTCAAACCCAATTCCAAGAATAAAACATACATCCATCATATACATCAATTCAGAAATCAAAGAATATAGAAGTTTTTACCTGGCAATGAAAAGGACTACACACAGCAATCGTGTGGGAGATCTGTCTATAGATTCCTTGAACCTTTTGCCATCTCTCCCTAAATACCCAGATAATTCAATAGGCTTACCAAATGGTAGTGTCTGCAATTATAATTAGGTTTTGGTCCCCTATTCAAGGGGTCACAAATGGGCAATCAGAATTTGTGATGGGTTATTGATACCTGTAGAAGAGGGCACTTATTTACATACAGGAGATAGTTTGCATGAAGGACCTGGGGGAGGGCACACCCTAAGTGGCACATAATATTTCTTGCTCTCTAGAACTTCTTGGAAGTTTGTACTATGTCTGGGAGAATGAGACCATTTTACCAGGCACACTGACACATTTCAAATGATACCAAACATATATATTCACTTGTTGTACACACTTAACATTGCATAGATTTAGAGTGAATGGGGAAAGGATGGGGAACAGAGTGTAAGGGGAGAGTGTGATGGAGATGTGTACTGCTCGGCGTGGTGCATCTTGGATGGTGCTGTTGCTTATGCAGGAGGGTGTTCAAGAGAGTGTTCAAATGTTAATTATCAGAAAAGTCCTTTGTTCTCCTAGGGAGAAGTTGTCCCTCAGTTCAGACGGTCAGACTCCAGCCTTACATAATGTCCACTACAGAGGACACAATTCTATTCCTGGGTCCCAGGAGGTTAAGACCCATGGCATCATCGTATGCAGCCACAGCTTAGGCTCGGACCCTTGACGGTAAGTTGTGAGGAGCGAGCGCTCGTTCCATCCACTTGCAGCAGCTAGAGTATGGAAACGTAATGCATAATCATTAACAGAGCTATTTCCTTGTTGCAAGTGATACAATTGCTCACCAACACTTGAATCTCCCACTGGTTTCCCGAAGACTTCACAAAAAAGGGCCAAAAAGGCGTCCAAGGATTGAGAAACCTGCTTTATAGACACGACTGTTTTATACACGTCACTCAAACACAGAAGCAGGAAGCTATTTTAGCTCCTCAGTTCAGGGAAACAGAAACTGAAAGTATTGTTGAGATGTGTGTGTTGGTGTCTCTCTGTATTCATGCAGTAAAATGTCAGAAGCCAGGATTTCAGTGGATCAGGATGAGTTCACATGTCCAGTGTGTCTGGATCTCCTAAAGGATCCAGTGGCCATTCCCTGTGGACACAGTTACTGTAAGAGCTGTATTACAGGCTGCTGGGATCAGGAGGATGAGAAGAGAGTCTACAGATGCCCTCAGTGCAGACAGGCCTTCAGTCCAAGACCTGCTTTAGCTAAAAACACCATGCTGGCTGAAATAGTGGAGAAACTGAAGAAGACTAAACTTCCTGCTGAGTGTTACGCTGAAGCTGGAGACGTGCAGTGTGACGTCTGTACTGGAAGAAAATACAAAGCCGTCAAGTCCTGTCTGGTGTGTCAGGAATCTTACTGTCAATCTCATTTTGACCGTCATGAGGAATATCACTCTCGTAAACCACACAAAGTGATCGATGCCACTGGACGACTGCAGGACATGATCTGCCATAAACATGATAAAGAGCTAGAAATGTTCTGTATCACTGATCAACAATGCATCTGTGTGCGGTGTAAGGAGTATGAACATAAAAACCACACCACTGTATCAACTGCAGGACAGAGGACAGAGAAACAGGTATGAATTGAGAGGGATTGTTCACGCAGAAATGAAAGTGCTGTCTTCATTTACTCACCGTCATGCCGTTCAAACCAGTTTGACTATACATTGAAAGTCAATGGGGTACACGAGTTTCTAGCTTCTTAGTTTTATGCTTTTTTCTAGGAGACAAAAGCATTAAAAAGTAATCTAAACAACTCCAGTGGCCAAAAAAAGTAGTGTGCTTAATTGTATTGACGTTCACTTGGAGTGTACTTCAAATTTAAAAGTATTTAAATAATAATATACTTGGAGATAATATTAATGAAATGAAAGTGTATTATTGAAATGAAGTGTTATGCAATATTATATTTAAAGTTAAAAAAAGTTTAAATGTATTGAAGTGCAACTTCATTTTTACAGTAAATTTTAGTTTAGCATGCATGCTTGTCAGTACATTTGACAGTAGACTTTATTTTTACACATATTTCAATGAAATTACATATGAAGATCCTACTTCAGTCCTACTTAAGTGGGTCAAAAAAAAAAAAAAAATAAAAAAAATAAATCACTCTTAAGTTCAGGTAATTGCTTATAATTTAAATTTAAAATACATTTCAGTCAGGACCACTTAAGTCAAAAAAAATTATCAGAGACAAAATTTTTAGTCAATTTTTTATTGGCATATTTTGCTGAAGTTACATTTGGCGGTATGGCTCTGTTCTAAATTCCATGTCCTTTTCATGAGCTCCATGAAAGTGAAGACCGGGAACAGCAGCAGCTTCTGGGGACAACCTCCCATTTTTTTAACTGGGAGAGCAGCACAAAATCCCCCCCCCAAACAGACCATACCAGGCGATCCTCCCTGGCTCTTCCTGCTAAATCGAAGAGCCAGCCGAGGATCCAGATGAGTATTTCAGGAAGCCAATGCAACAATAACGTAAAAGAACAAATCAAGCTACGTGAAGCTAGTATGAAAAATGTAGCTAGAGCTAACGATAGGAATAAATATTAAATAGGTGGTATGGCTCTGTTCTAAATTCCCTATCCTTTATATGAGCTCCATGTTAAGTTAAGACAGGGAACAGCAGCAGCTTCTGGGGACTACCTCCTATTTTATAATCAGGGAGAGCAGCACAAAATCCTTCCCCAAACAGACCATACAAGGCTAACCTCCCTGGCTCTTCCTGCCAAATTGAAGAGTCAGCAGAGGAACCAAAATGAGCATTTCAAAAAGCTAATCTAACTGAATTTAAGAGCCAATCGATCTATGTGAAGCTAGCATGAGGAATGTAGCAAGAGCTAATGATCGAAACAGTTTACTTTGCGTCAAAAGCATTTTGAGAAGCAAGTACATTCAAGTACTAGTCGCATGCGTCAGCGCTCTTCACAAAGCGCACGTGAGACTTTGAAATCAAAAGCAGCCATTCGTCAGTGAATTTCATATTTTTAATATATAAGCCCACGGCATTCCAAACACATAAATGATGCCTTCGTACAGCATTTGTACGGAAAATAGGCCAACCGGCGGATGAGACCACAAACAGCAAGTGTAACATCAAGTAAAGCACATGTTTCTCACAGCTCTCTCATACCCTGTGTAATGAATCCCATGAATGTAATTTGCTTCAGCTTTTCCAAACTTCACGCTCAACTTCAAAGAAACTAATTGAAAATGCTCGCTCTGCTCCTTGCCAGTGGACACGCACCAAGCACACGCAGTGTCATCACACATCTGCGGTCAAATTTACAGTATTTAAATGTAAATAGGCCCAACAGCTATTGAAGCCATAATATTTATTTTCAAGCCATGGATGAGGGAGCAGCACTCATTGCTTTTCTCAAGAATGGCATCGGGCCAGAGGTAGCATTCATAAGCAGCTGAAGACCATCGCCCCATGGCCTTCAATGTAGAGACAGGAATAGAGGAAGCTGCAGTTGTAGCAGCACATAGCACAGTGAATGAAGGAAGCTCTGGAGAAGCTCGTAGCATTGCAGAGAGGGCGTAGATGGGAGGCAAACCAGGCCCTGGACATGGGCTTTCCCTGCTCCGTGGCAAATAATGTGTTTTTTTAAATGTAGATTTGGCTAGACGACTACGCATGCAGTGAGCTGCAGAGTGCAAATAATATTGAAGGGTCATATCTAGTCTAGTATGGTTTGGCTGAAAGGAGGCAGACCAGCTGATGGCACTGCCTCTGGACACAGGAGGTGGAACTTCTGAAATTCAAACCGAGACAGAGAATCAGCAATTGGTTGTTTAAGCATGGAATGTGAGCAGCCTGAAATATGAATTTAACCATGACTGAACCAATAAGGCAACTTCAAATCTGTTTGTAATCTGGACTGAAGAGAGTCTCTTATTAATATGAACGGTTTCCTCATTGTTGCAAAGAACAATGTTCTAGACCAGTGTTTACCCCACAGAATACAGCTATCACAATGGGATTCAATTACAACAGAGCGTTTGACAAGGTGTTAGCAGGCATGGATAGCAGCTCATTGCAATACACTAGCAAACCACTGACCATTAAAACACAAAGTCACAACAAACCCTCTATACTCCTATTTGTAAATGTGGAGGTCATTTGGACAGCAGATGATAGCATGCGTATAACACTCAATCAGCTGAAACCAGCCCGAAACACATGCTTAAATGAAAATATCAGCCCACTGGGAAAAGGCGTTGAAAAAAGTTGAGCCCCAGTAAATGTCTATACATGAGAAAGCCCATCACCGAACATCTCTCATGTCCACTATGCTTAGTCACAGTAATTTTTATGTAAATGGCTTGCTTGCTGCATAAACTTAATATGTAGCACTACTGTTACATGCTTGTATTTTACTCCTTTATGCAAAACTGTAAACACCCTTCTGAAACAAACAAGGCTTTGTTTGATGATTCGTAGATTAAAAGAAAAGGTTTAGACATGACTGCCAAGCCCGGTTCTGGAATCCAGAATTTTTCCAGAATTTAGTGAGGGTGCTCTAATGCAGATACTATTGAGCAAGCAACAGCTTCTGAAACTAATATTCTATTATCCTATTAGTCCGAGTAACATTAATGCATACTACTTGGCATATCTCTGTCCCTTGCAATGTTATGCCAATCCATGCATTTTGATAGTGAATCTCACATATACAAACCCGATTCCAAAAAAGTACAAATTGTGAATAAAAAAGGAATGCAATGATGTGGAAGTTTCAAATTTCAATATTTTATTCAGAATACAACATAGATGACATATAAAATGTTTAAACTGAGAAAATGTATCATTTTAAGGGAAAAATAAGTTGATTTTAAATTTCATGGCATCAACAAATCTCAAAAAAGTTGGGACAAGGCCATGTTTACCACTGTGTGGCATCACCTCTTCTTTTTATAACAGTCTGCAAACGTCTGGGGACTGAGGAGACAAGTCGCTCAAGTTTAGGAATAGGAATGTTGTCCCATTCTTGTCTAATACAGGCTTATAGTTGCTCAACTGTCTTAGGTCTTCTTTGTCGCATCTTCCTCTTTATGATGCACCAAATGTTTTCTATGAGTGAAAGATCTGGACTGCAGGCTGGCCATTTCAGTACCCGGATCCTTCTTCTACGCAGCCATGATGTTGTAATTGATGCAGTATGTGGTCTGGCATTGTCATGTTGGAAAATGCAAGGTTATCCCTGAAAGAGACGACGTCTGGATGGGAGCATATGTTGTTCTAGAACTTGGATATACCTTTCAGCATTGATGGTGCCTTTCCAGATGTGCAAGCTGCCCATGCCACACGCACTCATGCAACCCCATACCATCAGAGATGCAGACTTCTGAACTGAGTGCTGATAACAACTTGGGTTGTCCTTGTCCTCTTTAGTCCAGATGACATGGCGTCCCAGTTTTCCAAAAAGAACTTCAAATTTTGATTCGTCTGACCACAGAACAGTTTTCCACTTTGCCACAGTCCATTTTAAACGAGCCTTGGCCCAGAGAAAACGCCTGCGCTTCTGGATCATGTTTAGATATGGCTTTTTTTTGACCTATAGAGTTTTAGCCAGCAACGGCGAACGGCACGGTGGATTGTGTTCACCGACAATGTTTTCTGGAAGTATTCCTGAGCCCATGTTGTGATTTTCATTACAGTAGCATTCCTGTATGTGATGCAGTGCCGTCTAAGGGCCCGAAGATCACGGGCATCCAGTATGGTTTTCCGGCCTTGACCCTTACGCACAGAGATTGTTCCAGATTCTCTGAATCTTTGGATGATATTATGCACTGTAGATGATGATAACTTCAAACTCTTTGCAATTTTTCTCTGAGAAACTCCTTTCTGATATCGCTCCACTATTTTTCACCGCAGCATTGGGGGAATTGGTGATCCTCTGCCCATCTTGACTTCTGAGAGACACTGCCACTCTGAGAGGCTCTTTTTATACCCAATCATGTTGCCAATTGACTTAATAAGTTGCAAATTGGACCTCCAGCTGTTCCTTATATGTACATTTAACTTTTCCAGCCTCTTATTGCTACCGGTCCCAACTTTTTTGGAATGTGTAGCTCTCATGAAATCTAAAATAAGCCAATATTTGGCATGACATTTCAAAATGTCTCACTTTCAACATTTGATATGTTATCTATATTCTATTGTGAATAAAATATAAGTTTGAGATTTGTAAATTATTGCTTTCCTTTTTTATTCACAATTTGTACAGTGTCCCAACTTTTTTGGAATCGGGTTTGTAGATGTCACTTCTAAAACCCTGCAGCAACCAACTGTCGGTCCTCACAGCAGAACACTTTATTTCATGAATTACATATGGCCGCGAGAGCATGCAAAGACCCCTCCACTCAATCTTAGCCCGAGCGGTCTAAGGAAGTGCAGCTGCATCAATAAGCTGTTAAAATTAGTGATGGGAGCCAAGGCTTTCTGAAGCGTTTAAGGCTTTCATCAGATTTTGCCGAAAAACGCTTAACTCGAAGCTTTTATCACAATGAAATTACTTAAGCTGGACCTGAACTTACTTAAATGACATGAATTTATTCTAGAGCTGCTGTGCAGCCAATTGTTTTTCTTTTAACACTGTTTTGACAGTAAAAAGCTCTATACAAATAAAAGTGGCTTGACTTAATGCACATTAGCAATATCTGTGGTCAGACTTGTTTTCTCCACCTTATTTAACAAATCACTGCAGCAGTTATAGGCTATGCTTTGAAAACAAAATAAAACAAAACAAAAATAAATGCATTTCCCTTTTATGCACGGTGCAGCGGCTCGCGAAGCGCCACTTTTCAAAAATTTAAACCAGCTGTCCTGATCTTCCGATACTGCATGACGTTCGAAGCTTCAAAACGTCAATCAATCAATCACGTGGTATTGATATTTCTATATACAAGCAGCGGCACAGCGTGTGAAAGCCCCTATATCTATAATCTTTGGTGTGATACAATAGTGCTTTGAAAACTGCGTCAGAGCTTCGGAGTCCCGGTATAACCACATACCATGGTCCATATTGCAATGAATCTCCTATTTCTGTTTTAAAGCAAAAACACCGCGTTTGATTTCTTGCTGCGCGGGATTAAATTTTGAATGAAAGGCGGATTGCGGTCGGTAACTTTAGTGTACTTTAGGCGGGAGCGGGTGGTCTGACAATAACCCGGTCGCTCCTGAGATGCTTTGACATCAGCGCATCCGTGCTTGAACTTGAAGTGAACAAAACTTTCTGCAGTGGTGGCATTCACACAGTCCCCAGTTCCCTGTCCTGAGAAACCTGGCAAGATATGTTCTTTGCATTAGAGGTCTGCGCGAGTGCACCTTCAGAGACATTCAACTTTTGTGATCGGATTTTGAAGGAGAGACGTTCTGAAACGGTCATCAGTCAGCATCATTCTGTTCTTGCGTGGATGTTAAAAAAGATTTCATTTTGCAGTATAGCTAGTAAGCAAACAGTTTTCGTTTATGTAATTTTGGCATAGCCTATAGTTTTGATGGACATGTTGTAGGCTATTTAGCCTATTTTTCTCTGTGATATGTAGCCTATTATTCTTTGTGACATTTTTTCTCTGACATTTTTTAGGGTGTTGACAGCATCATAGACAAATAACAAATACAAATCTTGTTTATGCAACATTTTAAATTTGTTATCCCCAATCACTCACTTTAGGGGAAGTTTAAACGTGAGATTCTCGAAACAATCTTTAGCGGGACCCGTCGGGTCGGGAAGAAAATCACTATATGCGGATAGCGGGTGAACACAGAGTGAATTTTAGGCGGGAGCGGGTGCGTGTGGAATAGAACCATTGCGGGAGCGGGACGAAAAAAAAACAGTCCCGCGCAGACCTCTACTGTGACTGATATAGTGAACACCTGATGACCGCAAACGAAACACCCTCCAGAGCCAATGAACCAGTAAAAACGTTTGCCAAAATGATACGATTACAGCACAATCTGTGTGCTCTTGCTTCGTTGAGAATAGCCTGCCTGGAACTGTCTCACAGCACACTCAGTAAGTTAAAATAATTATTTTAACGTGACAGCAGTAAAGTCTATACGCTGACGAATACGTCATTATCAATCGCTGTTCGTCCCATATAGTATATGCCCAGATATAATCGCTGAAATGCAGCTGCTCGCGTACTTCCTAAATAGATGAATACATTGTTTGCATTTAATCATAAGGTGCAAATGGTAAGCAAGCACAGCGTCTGCTTAACCGCAAAATCTGCTAGCGATATATTTCTGGTGATATTCGCTAACATGTAGTCTGAATTTGTTATACATTCTGCTGTACAAAATCTATGATTGCTGTAGCTTCGTTTGATATGCGAATACAAAAAGCCTCTTCCTTTTATAGAGTTCAGCAAAACTCATCTCTGAATAAAAGCAAATCTCATATTGGCTTGCTTCTTATATGCTTAGAAAATCACTAAGTATTAAAGCAGATTGTTTACTGACACGTGAATTAAACCTCATGTATTGTTACTTCATAATGAACTGATAAAGCAGACCACACGAAAATGATAGACATAGCATAAAAAGACCGTTTCACTTATCTTGAGTGGAAGCAGCCAAGCAAGCAGAGAGATGGAAGCTGCGTTTAAGTAATGCGCCTTATTTGAGAGTTGCCAATTGAGTCCATAGAAATCAGATCAGCTGATATGGGTGGGGTTGGAATTTGCGAATCAGCTGATAGCGGAGCTTGACTACGAGGCCTGCCTAAACTTATGCCGCATCTCCAGACTTGTATATCCTGCATTGTCTCTTTATGTAGATTCTAAAATGTGTGCTGCAGTTGATAAAATTTTATTCAAATTCATCTGGAGAGGCAAGACAGAGTATATTAAAAGGAAAACCATAATCAGAAGTGTATCAGAAGGAGGACTTAATGCTTTAGATTTCGACACTATCAATAATGTATTTAAAATTAATTGGATCAAGCACTGTCTTTGTCAAAATAACCTTCCATGGTTCTTTATTCCCAATCTAATTTTTAAAGAATGTGGTGGTCTTGACTTTTTACTTGCCTGTGATTTTAAATGTACTAAACTCCCAATTAAGTTGTCTAATTTTCACAAACAAGCTCTTAATGCCTGGAAATTAGTCTACAAACATAATTTCTCTCCCCATTCCTGTGTAATTTGGAATAATCAATATATATTATTCAAAAACAAAACCATCTTTTGGAATGATTGGTTTAACAAAGGGTTAATTTTTGTTACAGACTTGATAAATCAATCAGGTGACTTATATAATTATACTGATTTTATTAATTATCTTGGGACAAATGTATCTTTTAAAGAATATTTAAAACTCATTCATTGTATCTCTTCGAAACTACTCTATCTTATAAAAAACGAAAAGATGTATAATCCTGTAATTGGTTCTCTTCCTGCTCTGACTGTTGAGGGCCTTTCCATTAGGGATAAAAAATTTAATAATATGTATATTAGAAGAATATTAACCAGAGAAAAAAGTGTTTCGCCTAAGGCAATGGTAAAGTGGAAACAGGATTATCACTCCCTTGTTTTTCAGAATTTGTGGTCAGATATAAATAAATTTGTAATTCCTAATAAAGTCAAAGAAACTCACTTTAAAATAATAAACAGATACTATCCATGTAACAATTTTATTAGTAAATTTAAAGAAGGGTTTTCGCCATTATGTAGTTTTTGTAAAGAAGAAACAGAAACAATTGTACACTTATTCTTCAGTTGTAATTATACCAAATTATTTTGGTCCCAAGTTTCTATGTTTCTTTTTGACTTGTTTTACAAGTTTGTCACTATAACTGATGTAATGGTCTTGTTTATGGATTGTGATACTGGTTTAATGGAATTGGATAATATAATTAAACTTCTTATACTACTAGGGAAATATCATATACATAAAGCAAAATGTATATCGACTGTACCAAATGGTAGACTATTTTCCACTGATTTGAAGATTTTTTATGACTCTCTAACATCAATACAGAACAATCGAAAAGCTGTTAAGACATCTAAGCTGTTGAAAAGGATACTTAATATAATAGAAACGTGACTGTTTTGTGATATAAGATACAGAATTTTGATTTAATTGTTTTATATATTCAAATGTCTTTGTATTCCCCTACTGTTGTTTCAATAAAAAAAAAAAAAAAAAAAACTTATGCCGCGTTCCAGGCAACCCGTAACCCGTGTTTTTCCAACCTTCTACCCATGAAAGTGCACTGGAACGGCAGTCAAACCCGTGACTTCCCACTCGTGAATTCGTAATAGATCGATGTACTCCCAGTTCCGCGCTCTGACGTCACATAGCCCGCGAAACAACAATGGACAGTGCACGGTAAAATAAAAGGTATAACAGCTTCTCTTGCCTTATGCACCGTTTTTCCTCCTCTGTTTCCCTCAAATAAGCAAGGAGTAAGCACCTTTGGCGATAGAAATGATTGTAAATGAGCATAAGACCCATACGGTCCGCCATGCTGGTTTGTTTACACTCAGGCAATTTCTCGTCAACTTGCCTGGAACGCTATAAAGTCATGAGTCGTGGTTTGAAGTCGTGACTTACGGGCTCAGAAACCTGCCTGGAACGCAGCATAAGAATGCTTGATTTTCAGTTAATGGCAATTAACATGTAAGTTAACAAATAAGTGTCTAAAAATATTACTTTCAAGTTGAAACTTAAGTATATTGTTTTAAAGTATATTATTTCCATAAAAAGTGCACTTTTTAAAAGTATGCTAAAGTGTGCTTGCTTTTTTAAAGTAGAGCCGAATTTTGATTCCTGAATCAAGTCAAATCATTGATCAACTCATGTATACAGAGCACAAATCAAATATGATGACATCAAAAACATTCAAACTTCACTGGTGTTTGTGTCATGACATCATGATGTTTAGTCATGTGACTGTGACATGCAAGAACCAATGAGGTTTGATGTTTGCTGCTGGTAAACAGCTGAGACATTCTTCAAAATATCTTCTGTTGTGTCTCACAATAGACTGAAAGTCATACAGGTTTGGAACGATATAAAACTAGACACTGATGATTTCATCAGTGTCTAGTTTTATATCATTCCAAACTGCTGATGTTTCAGTTTCATATTCATTCATAATCTCATTTCAGGAAACTATTAATCTGTGGTTTGAGCCTACAGTATAAACTTGGTCTTTAACCCTCCACCAGTTCTGGATTCATGTAACTTTAATTTTTGTGTGATAGTAGTTTATTGTGTCATTTCCTGTTATTGGTTTGTCCTCCAGAAACAGCTGAAGGAGACGCAGATAAAGATCCGTCAGAGAATCCAGCAGAGACAGAAAGATCTTCAGCAGCTGAGAGAGGCTGTGAGTCTCATAAGGTGAGTCTGGAGGAGAAGAGAAGTTTGAGACGTCTCAGTTTGGACTCTGTCAGTCCCGCTGAAGCCACTGTGTGATTGTGATGTGTGTCCTAACAGCGCTCTGCACAGACAGCAGTGGAGGACAGTGAGAGGATCTTTACTGAGCTCATCCGCTCCATTGAGAGAAGCCGCTCTGAGGTCACACAGCTGATCAGAGATCAGGAAAAGGCTGCAGTGAGTCGAGCTGAAGAACGACTGGAGCGACTGGAGCAGGAGATCAATGATCTGAGGAGGAGAGACGCTGAGCTGGAGCAGCTTTCACACACACATGATCACATCCATTTCCTGCAGGTAACAGAGATCTAGAAGAACAGGATCATAGTGGACTTGAGCAAGAGAAACATTTCATGAGAGCAGAATGAGCCGTTGACTGAGATGTTGTCAGGAATTCAGTCAGATTCAGTCAAGTGTGTGTTATCATGTAATCATCAGTCGTAATACATTATTAGAATAAATTATTAGGCAAACACCATTAACTAATTTCTCCTTCTGTTTTCTTCTGTTTTGAATTTCCACCCAAATAGATTTTTCATAATCTTTTTAATTAAATCTTTTATTTCTACTACAATATTTTCAGTAATTGTCTCTAAAATTGGGTCAGGTGATCTTCAAACCTGATAAGATTGATTTTTATTCCATAACTGTTTGCCTGTAACACATTGATGAATTTGTCCATGACGACTCCATACAGGAAGTGAGGCTGTATATTAGCAATGCTTGTTAAAACCAAACAAAACCTGATCTAGAGATTTTGCCTTAAGGGTGCTTGTGAGTTTCAGTGACACTAACCAGTCAAAAGTTACAAAAAATGGTCAATCTACTCATAGACTTTGAACTGCTTTTCCTTAAATCTTCTTAATAATACAACGTGACTCCATTGATCTGCTCGACCTGCTACGCAGATATTTATTATCCTAGCAGTTGTTTTATCATCCAAACCTTTTCCTAGAAAGTTCACACGCAGTCCCTTGTGATAAAGAAGTGTGCTTAATTCTACTGAATGTGCACTTGTAGATAATTACTTAAAATCTTAAAAGTATTTTTTTTTGGACTTGGATATAATTTAATATTAATGAAATAAAAGGCCACTTAAAAGAGAGACACTTTCATGTTTCTTAACACACTTAAGTACACTTTTAAAAAGTGCACTTTGTAAAAATAACAAATTAAATGTTTTTCTTTAAAGTACATTTTAAATCATTGTTTTAGTATTCTTTTGTCGTGCTTTAAAGAAGTACACTTATTCTGTGTTGACTAGCATACTAAAGCACATGTAAAGTACTTGGTTATCATTTTAACTGTAGTGTGTTTTTTTTTATATATATATATATATATATATATATATAATATATAATTTGAAAAAAAATAATTAAGTGTCCAAGAACATTACATTCAATCTCCTCTTAAGTATATATATATATATATATATATATTTTTTTTTTTTTTTTATTATATTATTTCTGGAATAATAACAGTATGTATGTATAGTAAAAAAAGTAAAAGTATGCTAAAGTGCACTTCTTTTTCACAAGGACTGTAAGTGTCAAATATTAGAGTTTGTAGCATTAAATAATGAATATGAGAAGAATGTAGCTGATTGTGTGAAAGTGCTGAATTGAGGCGAGTTACTGAAGATATGTCAAGTCAACAAGAGACACACTGATAGTAGTGCAGGTTCCCTTTTGAAAGGGAACTCACGCTGCGCTGAAACGCTAGGGGAACGCCTCCGCGTGAATCGGTGTCTGAAACACTTATCCTTTGCACACATTCCAATTCACAAAAATTAAAGGATATAAAGCGAGTCGGTACTGAGCTTGTCTGAGTTTATTAAGAAATGTAAGACAAAAATAATGTTTTCAGAGATGAAAGCATAGATGCTATCTTTTGTTTTGCTCACTTAACACTAATCACTTAACACTAAACTGCCAATAATGTAAGCCACTGGGAGACCGCAGACAGCTGTCATTCACTGTATGAAATTTTATTTAACAAAATTCGGGAGGCACATGTTCAGGTAATCAACCAATCAGTGCAAGAGGAAGCTGGTATATAAAGCCGTCTCTCAACTCTATCCTGCGACAAGTTTCACAGCATCCCTCCACCACCCCATCACCTCACTCTTGGCTGGTTTCTATCCCAGTTAAGAAGGGGAAGTACTCTGGGTTCGGGCCAAATTCCGAGCTCGGAGCCCTCCCCCGGACAGCACGCCAAATACGCATTAAATTACTATACAAATTACTTTTTTTTTAATTTTTTTTTTTTATTTCACGTATGTGTAAACTCATGAAATTGCATTAATAAAAACCCAGTTAATATTAAGAATTGCAATACAAAGTACTTTTCCAACATTAAGTTTTAATAGTATTATCGTGATGTGACTGTGGGGGCGGAAACTTTCATGATGCAGCCTTGCACACCTACTAGACCGTCTCATTCTAGTGTTTAATTGCTGAGGAGGACACTAGCCCACAGGCCTCAGAAGGACTGGACTAGGAAGGACGCAGTCTCAGTAGGATGCAGCCTTCCGTTTGAGAAACACCCATCTAATCACAGCAATATCATATTGACCGGCGACAACCCATGACATCATAATGGTGTGACCCGAAAGTATATAAGGGGCGCCTAGATAACATGTCATCTTCTTTTGGTCTTCAGGGACTGTTATGTGTGAAGCACTATCACTAGCAAAATGAAAGGCCCTTTTCATATGGTGAATAGTATGCTCCTTGCTGTAGCCCCGCATTTCATAAGCTAGTTACTGTTAGGCCCTAGCTAGGCTCGCTCTTAAGCCAGCTGAATGAAAGTTCAAGTGCTGGGTTGATTATGGGTGGCTTTTTCAAAAAAAGGCCCCCATTCCCCTAAGGCTAAGTACAGATATCATTTCTGCCGTGAGTGAGTCTCTATGGTAGGCCTCCACCCTGTAGCTTTCTCAGGGTCATGCGGATGGTACTCCCTTGTTAAACAAGGTGTTATCTGTGTGCTTTGCTTTTAGCTCTGTTTTTATCTGCCCTGCACCATTGTGACTCAGGCCGAGCGGTATTTTGACCTTCACTGTGGGCTGCTCATTTAGTATGCTCCCTTGCAGCCCAAGCATTGCCAAGAGCTGACGCCCGTGCTCTCCTGGAGTAGTAGGCCCAAAGGGGCCTCCACCAGGGCATGATGGCGTAAGTTTGTTCTCCCCTTGCTTAAAGGGTAAAAAGTGTTGTTACTGAGTACACTGCTTGTTGGCAATGTAGCAGTCTATCTGTGTTACTAGCCTTGCTATAAGGTAGTAGGCCTTAGCAGGCCTCCCTTCAGAGTGAGTCCCCACCATGTTGGGCTCTTAGCAGCCAGCAGACATGCTGTCAGGTAGCTGGCCTTAGCAGACCTCCCTGTGAGCAGCCCCCAGTAAATGGGTTTCTGGTAGCTATTATGATTACCATCAGATAGTAGGCCTTAGCAGGCCTCTCTGTGGCGAGCCCCCATTAGTGTGGATGTTGTAGCAACAAGACACGCTCCAGGTAGCTGGCCTTAGCAGGTCTCCCTGTGAGCGAGCCCCCAACACTTTGGGGCTCTGAGCAGCTTTGAGATGTTTCTACAACTTGATTGGAGTCCACCTGTGGTAAATTCAGTTGATTGGACATGATTTAGAAAGGCACACACCTGTCTATATAAGATCCCACAGTTAACAGTGCATGTTAGAGCACAAACCAAGCCATTAAGTCTGAAGAATTGTCTGTAGACCTCCAAGACAGGATTGTATCGAGGCACAGATCTGGGGAAGGGAACAGAAACATTTCTGCAGCATTGAAGGTCTCGATGAGCACAGTGACCTCCATCATTCATAAATGGAAGAAGTTTGGAACCACCAGAGCAAGCTGCCCGGCCAAACTGAGTGATCAGGGGAGAAGTGCCTTACTCAGGGAGGTGACCAAGAACCGGATAGTCACTGTGACAGAGCTCCAGCATTTCTCTGTGGAGAGAGGAGAACCTTCCAGAAGAACAACCATCTCTGCAGCACTCCACCAATCAGGCCTGTATGGTAGAGTGGCCAGACGGAAGCCACTCCTCAGTAAAAGGCACATGACAACCCGCCTGGAAGACTCTCAGACCATGAGAAACAAAATTCTCTGGCCTGATGAAACAAAGATTGAACTCTTTGGCCTGAATAGCAAGCGTATGTTTTTCAACGGCAGGAACTGGGAGACTAGTCAGGATCGAGGGAAAGATGAATGCAGCAATGTACAGAGACATCTTTGATGAAAACCTGCTCCAGAGCGCTCTGGACCTCAGACTGGGCCGAAGGTTCATCTTGCATCAGGACAACGACCCTAAGCACACAGCCAAGATAACAAAGGAGTGGCTATGGGACAACTCTGTGAATGTCCTTGAGTGGCCCAGGCAGAGCCCAGTCTTAAAACCGATTGAACATCTCTGGAGAGATCTGTTTATAAACTTTATTTATAAAATATAATTTGCATTCTCTCGAGACGCAGACATGTAAGAGGCTGACATTTAGCTGAACATACTAGTTTAATTAGTGACACAGCCTACATTTTAAAATCTTTATTTGAATATGGCAACATGATGCCTCATTCTACAATATTTTTTATAATTAAATTGCTGACAGAGACTCCTCCCCCATCAGCCAGTCACTGTGTGCATTGTCCATAGCAACGAGGTCAACCCCTCTGTAGCGAATCAGTACAGGTATTTAATTAATTTATGGGTGAAATATATGAATATAATAAATCATAAAGCTTTATGATTAATTATAATACATATACCGACCCGAGAGGGAATTATACATATATTGTGAATTAATTACAACGAATTATAATCAATCACATATATGATTAGTTCTGGTTTGATAATAATTTAGAGAAACTATTAGTTTGTCCAGCAAACCGTTAGCTCCTCATAGCCGATTATAAAAGGAAGGTTTTTCTCTGGCCACGAGAAAGACTTCCTATTCTAGCATCAATGCGTAAAGCAAGGATACTGGATCGAAACGTTAAAGTGACCTGGGTTTGTTGCATGAGCAAAAAAAACAATCGAGCATGAATATAATGTATTTAATATATGAAACTACGGATACAGAGACTATACTACTAGACATACACAAACAATACACATATATGGAAAACGAAAGTAAAGTCAAGAAAACAGAGGTGATCAAAGGAATGGCAACTTACTAACAGTTAAAACCTTTGAGAGCCAGCAAGGAAACTCCGCTTACACATCGAGCTTAAAACGCTTTGGAAAGAATGGTTCTATACTTGCATAGGTTCAGGTGCTGTGGTCGTTTCGTGTTTCTGCAGGAGTTTCGGTGCGTGCGGCTGAAGCGATTGGTCCTTTTCCGAGAAGGTGTTCTTCGGCGGGATTTTCAAACAAGGGTTTAACTTAAGAGTAAGATAACCGGAAAGGAAAGAAAAAGAGTCCGTCTCCTAGGCGATGAAGAGTGAAGACTTAGGGCGACGGATGAAGAGGGTTTGACAAAGAAACTTGTTGCCAAAGGATGGTCGTCCCGAAGAGAGGGGGCGCGTGATGGAAGCGCGGTCGCCGAGACGTCCGGGAGAGACGTGTGTTAAATGGCGAGAGACAATCGAGAGACAATGAGAGATGCGTGTCGTTGTGTTTTAAGGACAACAGGCCAGAACGCCTCCTGGGATACATCAGCCAATGATGAGGGTGCGATTTTGGCGGGCAAACTCTTTCTTTGTCTCCATTTATGACCTAATTTGCATGGTTTACGAAGTGTCCGATCTGAGTACATTTTCTTCAAAGTACCATTAAAAATAGAAGAATGCATTTTACAGTCATGTGACATACATTTTCAATTAGAGCATAACGAAAGCTTTACAATGAGACCAAACTTGTCAGATGGCAAAGACATAAAAGGTGAGATACAGTTTATACTTGAGTTTTATCGTTTAGAAGAAAACTAATACAACTACAGTCGTAGCTAAGCTTATATACTAGGGATAAATACATGCACCTTTAAATACAGCGACGGGTACATATTGGCACAGTCATATTTGGAGGATAAATGTACATTCACAATCTCCATGCGTGTTTGTGAGTGTATGTGTGTGTGTATTGGGGTTGTGGCCAGTGTCTGTGACCATATGTCCTTTAGTCCCACCAGGGTGACTCTTTGAAGTCTCTGGGGCTGGATAGAATGTGTTCTGTTTTTCTTTACTGGGGTAACAAAGGTGCCAATGGGGCAATTGGTCCCGGACTTGCCGGAGCCGATTCGTGATTTACATGCACAGTTCAGGAGGCTAAAAGCATTCTGAAGATTCTAACTTTGATTGACCCCGCCGGATCTATCCAGACGCTACAATCCCCCTTTCGGCCAACGAAGTTCCTGTGCGGACTTTGTTGGACGGTAACAAGGTTCGATGGCACATGGATCCGGATGGTCAAGCAGCAGGTGGTTCCTACTGGTTCTCTGTCCATCTCGATGAGGCTGGGCATTTTCTTTGCCTTGAAACTTCCTCTCCTCTGTCTCCTTTTGAAGCCTTGAGGAAGGGCAGATAGGCACTTGTCCATGGACTCTTGCATCCCTTTGGTCCCTTCGGATAGGATGGAGGCCAGGCCCAGGGTGAGTGCGTACTTGATTGCTATGGAGAGGCAGAGGGCTGTGTCAGCAGCTGTCCAAGCCTGGGCTATAGGTGAGCTGGTCAGGACGGGCAGTCGGGAGAGTGCTTGGAGGGCTGTATCAACGGGAGTAATGTCAATTAGCTGGGACCCCCTTTTCTCAATCATCAGTTCCAGTTCTGGATCTAAGGTGTGGTTGTGATTTCCGGAGGAGGATGAGATTTCCAGTTCTGACGGGTCCTCTTCGCTTGAGAGACGGTACACTGCCAGATTGTTGAGGTGAAGGATGGAACCCAGGGGTACCTGGATCCACATACTTTGATTGGGCAGGCTGACACGAGTGGCCGTGTCGTGCTGATTGTAGGTTAGGGTGTCGATGCGAGTGGGGGTGTGGACGAGCAGTCGAGCGCCCACAATCTTGGCTCGTGTTCCGATGACTGGGGTGTGAGGCTTGGCCTCGGCGGGGCAGCGTGTGTCGCTGATCACGGGCTGCAACCGGCAGATTCCTTCAGTGTGTTCTCTGAGGGAAGGCTTGTTAGAGCCGAAGCAGTGAATGTCTTTGGTCAAAATGCACCTGCTCAAATGGGGAGCCAGATACAGCTGTGGGTCGCTGTAGTGGTAGACTATCACATCTGAGGTATGTATCTTGGGATGGATGTTACCTTGCCACCACCTGACATTGACCTTGTCTTTGGGTCTGTAGATGTTATCTGGTTCACCGATGGGTGGATTGAGAAGGACGCCCACCTCATTCTGCTCTGGCTTGGCGCGCAGTAGGATGGCAGCACCCAGAGAGTCAGCGAGGTGGGCTGGAACAGTCTTGGTGGGTCTGCCAGTAGCAAAGTCCAGCATAGTTTGTACAGGGTACTGAGTAATCCTATTTACAGCCACGCTCTACATAGAGAAGCTAACTTCTCGCAGCAGGTATGTTATCAGAGCTATACCCAGCTGACTTTGGGCAAAGTCATTTTGGAAGACTGTAAATAGTTGCTTCATTGAGTTCACCGTTTGGGTCAGCAGGAAACTGTGAGTACCGAGAACCACCACAATACCTTCCCAGGATTTGCCGATGGTTTGCAGGGTTTGACGCTGCTTTGCGAGTTGTTTTCTCAGCTGTGGGCGGAGCTCGTCGAGGTGCTGGTGAGTGGAGTAGGCTGTAATGATGCTGGGGTCTCCTGGTTGGTACAGGTGCACCGGCAGCGTCACCTGCCGCGCCGTCATTAGTTCAGTGGGGGACACCCGAGTTGACTCCGGTGTGGTGTCCATGGTGGCTATGAACCCCAGAGGAAGTTTTACATTCCAGTCTTTCTGGTTGACTGACCATGAGAATGTGACTCCTCTGCGTTGCAGTGGGGTTCTGGGATTTGTGTTTGCAGTTTGGACTTGACAGCAAACCTGACATCCTCTGACATCCTCTGCCACATCTTGCTGCATGCTGGGCCAGTACGCCACTTGTTTTAATGTCTCATCAGTGGTTCTGGTGCCATGGTGTCTGGCATATGATATGTCGTGGGCGTATATCAGTTCACCCCCCTTTTGGCCTTGTGGCATTACAAGCTTTGGCGCTGTGAGGTCGTCAAGGACATGTTTTAGGATGTTTAGTCCCACACGCAGCATGTGGTTGATCCCATGCAGCCGTTTGTGGCTAGGGGTCGCCGTGGGACCAGATGCCGTGATCGGGAGGTTGGAGGGGTTTGAGTGGTGGTTTAAAACAGTTCGTAAGGAAGTGTTGGTAATTTTGGTTGTCAGTGGCAGTGGCCGTAAGGTGGGAAATGTTGCAGGAACAGAACGCTGGCTGCAGGTTGCTGCTGCCACACTAAGGGTGGGTGACTGGGGTGGGGGTGACCGTAGATTGTTATGCAGCGTGCCAGTCTTGGCACGGGCAGTAGTTTGGTCGTTTGCGCCTTTGCCACGCCCTGGTTGTTTTGAATGTCTTTTCACCTTTTTCCAATAAACGATCATGTCATGTGTTTGGGTGATGTCATCACGTGTTTGGAACAGGTGTTGATGTTTCACCAACATGTTGTATTCAGTCCTGAAATTAGTTTGTTTCCAGCCTGGAAGATGGCATGTGAAACTAGGTCTGGCATTGCATGAGTCTGTGCAAATGAGGAGTTCTTTGATGTTATGGGCTGAGGCAACTTGAAGGGTTATGAGAGTAGCTGCTACTTCAACATACTGACGTGACTGGGGACCCCACCTGAAGTTCTGTGGTTGGCAGGGTTGTTTGTTTAACCATCGCACCCCTGCACCTGCCTGTAGGATGCCCTCATGGCTGTAGGAATGTCCATCGACGTAGGCCGTGGGCATACCTTGGCACGCATTCTCTTCGAAGTACTTGTGACAGGTTGGTTGTTGTTGTTGGGGTACTTCTACCTCAAATGTCAAAGCTGGTGTGTTGTTTAGGGTTTGACCACGTCTCATGTTGAGCCGAACAGCACCCCCTTTGGTGTAAGCTGGTACTACAGCTTCCTGTATGTTGAGCAGGATGCAGACCTCTGGGATGGTCTGGTCTGACAGGAAATTGGCAGTGTTGACGGGAACAACAGGGGACTGTAAAGTCATTGGAGCCCACACCAACTCATTAGCACTGTCCATATGAGCCTTAGGGTGCATCAGGGAGTCCGGAAAGACCAGGAAGTGATGGGTTAGACGCAGGTCATTCCATTTCAAGTTCAAAACGCAGATGTTTTTGGCAGTCGTCATGGTTGGCAGACGAAAGTCCAATGGGAAGTGTGTGTGCTTGTTGACACATGGGAGGTTCGGTGTTCCCTCAATAAGAGCACTTAACAGCGTGTGGCTGAAGGCTGAGTTGTCTGCCCACAGTGTGCGAATAATGTCTGTTGTAGTCACATCATTCAGCTGTGAGTCTGTGGTGACCTTGGAACAGAAGGAGTTAAAGTCTATGGTGAGTTTGCGTGTGCAGGGTAGCGAACTTGAACTTTGCCCTGAGACGGGGTTCCCGCGGCTAGCTGCAAGATTTCCCGTGACCTCTGTGACCTGACAGTCTGGCTCAGGTGACCTGGGTGACTGGAAGGGCAACGGTTCTCGTACTTGAGCCCAAATTTTCAGCTGTCTGAAGTCCAATAAGGGCTCAAAGCGATCTAGCAAGTCTTTGCCAATGAGCAAGGGAAACGTGTCCATTGGTGAAATGTATACGGGGTGTACCAAGCTCATTGGCCCAATGGTTAGATGAATGGGAGCTATTTGTTCAAGTTGGACCTCATTTTGGCTGTACGACTGCACATTTAGCTCACATCTTTGTGGTTTGAGAGTTCGATTTTGTCTCTTGGCTTTATCTCTGAGTATTTCAAAGAGGTTAGTTGACATCAAAGTGAGATCTGCTCCGGTGTCTACGAGGGCTTCAATTCTCACATCATTTTCCACAGTGATGGCTATGTACAGCTTTCGGGCCACCCCCTTTTCGATAAGGTTCCCCAGGAGTCTTGGTACCGGGGCTTGGGTGCTGACCGGTAAGCAAGTGGGGCTGGTGTCATGTGGTTCGTTAGGGAGGCAGACAACCAGAACAGCACTTTCTGGTAACTTGGAGTCTTGGTCGTCGGTGTGATGACGTGGGTTGGTTGGCTCTGGATGTGCAGTTGTCAGTTGAGGTGGCTGGGTGACGCGGTCACTCAGTGATGCGCTAACCGATTCTGTGGTTAGTGGCTGGTCGGCAGTGATTTGTGTGTGAGGTTCTGTCGGGGGTTTGTCAGGGCAGACGTTGAGGGTAGGTTTCCGTCCTAGTCATAAGGAGTCTGGCTTGTCTTTCTGGTCTTCCTTGCGGTGCTTTTCCTGAATCAG
Source organism: Ctenopharyngodon idella (assembly GCF_019924925.1). Lineage (NCBI taxonomy): Eukaryota > Metazoa > Chordata > Actinopteri > Cypriniformes > Xenocyprididae > Ctenopharyngodon > Ctenopharyngodon idella. The sequence goes on along the minus strand of NC_067222.1, from coordinate 43,295,083 downwards.
CTCTTTTAGGGCCTTCAGGATCTCTGCAGACTCAGACATAGCTGCACTGTTCTGCTCCTGTGAACGCTCGGACTTGGGCTTGTTCGGTGCATGTCGAGAGGCATTCTGTCTTTGGCGGTCGGGGCTTGAAGTTCTGGCCGATGAAGATCTGCCATTTCTGGGTCGCCGGCTGGCCTCCCAGGTGGCACTGCCCTTTGGGTTGCTGGGTAACCGGGACTTGTCCCAGACTCTTTCAGAACGCCCAGTCTGGTGCTTGGGACGGACACCCTCGTAGTGAGGCTGCCCTCTGTTGGCCGGGAACTGTCTTGACTCTCTGTGAAACGGTCTGTCACTGTGGTGCGTGTGTGCGCCCTCTAGGGCCAGTTCTGGACAGTGATCAGAGACCGGGTAAATGGTTGGATTTTTAACAGTCTTTTCAGATGCAGCCTTTTGCTTAGAATAAGCCTTGTGGGCTAAATCTCGCAGCTGTTGAGTGGACATACTCCGTGGGCAGGCCAAGACTCCCAGATGATGACTCACCGCAGGATGCAGATTTCGGAGAAACAAAGTCTTAAAGTTGAAATCTTCCTCCATTCCTGGCTCGTTACGTGCTCCGAAGTAGGCCCTTCGTAGTCTGTTGTAGTACGCTTGTGGGGTTTCCAGTCGGCCCTGTTTAAGGTCCATGGCTGCGAGGAGCCCTTGGTCCGATTCAGGGTCAGAAAACTCTCTGATCAGAGCCTGTCGCAGCTGCTGGTAGTCTGATTTGACAGCTTCTGGCTGCCGATCTAGAAAACTGCGCACATCACGGCTAGACGTGATTCGGAGTAGGTACAACCTGTCCCATGCATTCACGTTGGCCACATTTTGCAGCAGAAAGTCAATGTCCTGCAAATACGCGTGCACGTCAACGCCCCCTGCGGGGTCTGGGGTGAAAGTGGGGATATTCTTTGCTAGCTTGTCCAGATCTTTGGGAGCCATGCCGTGGCTAGTGGCACGGGTTTTCTGGAGAGGCTCCCACCCTTTTACTGTTGAAAAAGGTTCTTGGCCGCTCGCGGGTGGCATCTTGGGCAGTGGACTTTCAACCCCCTTTTGAACTAGGGATTGTTGACTGGGCCTACTGGCCAGGAGAAACTCTGTGAAGTGTGCTTCCCCTCCCAAGTCACCTTGCAGTTTATAAGAATGTTTCAGTTCTCTGTGAACAGTGTCCAATTCATCTCTTAAATAGTCTCTTTGCTGTTTCAAAGCAAGGATCTCACTTCGGGCCTGTTTAAGATGGTTTTCGCAGGCCCGGGCCTTAGCGTCCCTTTCTTTCAGTTCGATCTCTGCTCTTGCTAGGAGAGTTTCACCTTGTTGGAGTTTTCCAGTTAGTTCCTCCCTGGATTCCTTTTCCAACTGCTCTTTACACTCCGCCTCCAGGTGGAGCTCTGCAAGGGCTTTTTGGAGTCTCTCTACCTCCTCTTGCAGCTCGGGGTCGGGTTCATCCGCTGTCCCACGCTGGTCCTGGGTCTCGAGGAGTAGCTGATCGAGGTGATGTTGAGTCTGGGCCTGATTTCTTCTGGCCTCCTCGGCCTGAAGCTTGAGCGCCGCTGCTTCCTGCTCCAGGAGAGCGTTGCTCCTTTCGCTAAGCCTCACCTGGGCAATGAGGTTGTGGGCAAGGCCGCCAATGAGCTTGGCCCATTCTTTGTGGTTGTAGCTCTGCGTCGGATCGTGGGCCATTAGTCGATTTAGGTCCCCGTCCAACTGCTCACGGCTCAGGTGCTGGAGGTCACCGGCGGCGTTGGGCAGGAATGCGTTGGTCATGACGCCCAACCAGGTCTCGAGATGATCCCAGTGGGTGTCAGGGCTGGATGCTCGCGACATAGTGGCTTTACTGTTGACGAGAGAAAGACAGCACAAAAGAACCAATGCAAGCTCGCGCAGGACTAGCGCGTTACGTAATACGTAATTAGCTAAACTTTGTGTGTGATTCCAGTTAACCGGTGCAGACAGTTAGTGGAATATAGGCCAGACATTTATTGTCGATGGCCAGGAACGACCACGTGGGTTAATTGGTGTCGGCGAGTGCTGGTTTAAATAAAGATCTTGACAGGCGGAGGCTCTACGAGTCTACTAATGACTTTGGCTGCTCGGCCGTCTATCTATTATTCAGCTTCCGTGATGGCTCTCACAGGCTCTGCCTTTATGTGAAATAAAAGAGACAAACAGTAGAAAAACAGAACAGAACAGGATGGCTGCAATTTATGAGAAATAGAACAGTAAACAAATAGGAAGGAATGAAAATAGAATAGCAATAAAATACCACAAGAAGGGCTAGAGGGGAGAAGTGAAACTTCAGCTTATTACCACAGTAAGGGTTTATGACCGGGCCTGACGAGGGCGCTGTCGCGTCATAAAACCTAGAAGGATGGTATGGCTTAAGAGCAAAAGGGGTTTTGCCAACACTTCTGATTGGAGAATATCAAATATTCTGTGGCTTTCACTGAGCGAAGGGACTGTATGTCCTTAATCTCGGCCTGGGGTGATTTGTGATTGCTCAGACAAGAACTCAGTGGCGGGGGCAACCTCTCCTAGACGTTCCAACACTTGGCTGCCGTGTTCCTCGGCACCCTGTACCTTGCACTGCGATGCAACCTCTCAAACAGGGACTTTCAGCACAATTGCGTGTTTGGGCAAGGTGTTTGCGCCAACGGCCAGATTGGCGGCCAAAATTGTATTTTTCCCAACCCCAGAGTCTGACCCCGCAGGCAGTTACTCAAAGGGCGGTTCTGTCGTGCAGAACAGGGAAATTAAACAAAATTGCCTTTGTTGCCAACCTGGACTCGTTGCCTCCTTGCACCTGACACACCCAACCTGCTGATGTCCCTGCGTGTTGCCCGCGGTACGAGGTCAGAAGTGACCGAGGTTCACCCACAGCCAGTGAGAGATCCGCCAGGCTAGTTTACTCCGCTCACTGGAACTCACTGGAACAACCGTCAACTCACCACCGGTCGCTAGAGGGCCCTATTTGCAAATACACAAGTGGTCACGCAAACACAGCTTACTTGTAAATTTAAATCTTAATTTAAATCTTGTTTAAACTGAATTTAAATAATCAAGTGTGTAGGACGAAAGAATAGGGGTCTAGAATGATAGTCAGAATGAATTAGCTGAAAGCAGAAAAGAGAAAAAAAAAAAATAAGGCAAAGTAAAAAAACAATTCAGAGGCACTTGATTCAAATTTGAATTAAACTCTGTTCAATTGAATTTAAATAAGTGCGTAGAATAACAGAATGGGAAAAAGAAAGGAGAAGGTCTTCCCTATTGGAGAATTCCCTAAAGGGAATTGCTTCTTGAGCAAAATGCCAACTGATTGACACTACTTAATTTTAAATCTCAATTAAATGTTGTTTAATTAAATTTAAAAATAAGTGTATAAAATAAGGGAAACTTGGATGTGAGAATGCTGTTACCAGCAAATCACAAACAGGACACAGACCTAAGAGTGGATAAAAAATAAAAAGTAAGTAATAACAAGAAAGGAATTTCCAAAGTAAAAACTCAAGAGAGAAAGAGAGTATAATGAAAGAAAATCAAGTAGAATAATAAAATAACATAGAGCAGAGAAAATCTGTGAACACAGGAACAGCAGGAAAGGGGACAAATACTCAGAGACGGGAACTAACTTATGTGGGAGTGTCCACCAGGGGGAGCACTTTCAGAAAGTGAATTCTCTGGTTGGAAGGGAAACTTAATTTAAATTAAAAATTTAAACGTATTTAAATCAAATTTAAATCGGTAAACCACATTCCAAACACGATTGAAAAGCATAACCATCAACAAACATTTATAGCGGCAAGCTAGATTAAAGTAGCCAAAAGGAATTTGGAAACACTTCAGCTCAACGTATGGAGAGCAGAGTTAACCCAGAACGTCCACACGATGGCGTTAGTGAGTCCACACAACAATGAAGTAGGGAGGGGTGCCGCACACCTGAACAGATTGCCTTCTGGCGTCTGGTCAGAGGTACTGCATCCACCTACTTTAATTCGTGATATTTTAAATTAGCGCGTCTGTGGGGTTCTGATTCCCTTACGGCTGATTTAACTGCACTATCACGGTTACAAACTTTAGAATCTCGGCGGATTCTTTGGTGCCAGGTTACTGGACACTAATATGCCCCTTTAATACGGGTACACAATTTTGGGGATTAGTGGACCCCTGTTTGTGCAAACTTAGTGCACACGAATGTGTAACTTTTGCAGGATTTCTTCGCTGCTGTTACGAGTCACGCTGGATCAGGTCGTGGCTGGCTCCCAATTTTTACACATCAATCGGATTTCAGATAAACTGTTTTCAGATTAGATTTGCAAGAGGTAACGTGATTGGTTAGCTATGCCAATGACGTTACCCAGGGAGCGAGACGCTATTTTGAATTATTGGACGACACAGTAATTCAAATTTAATAGCGCTACAATTATGAGGCCTTCAGAAAGAGTCTGTGAGAAACTCGTCACAGCTCCTTTTCAAAAAAACTACGCTGAATACGATTCAATTCGTTTATTCAAGCGGAAATTAATATTAACTGTATATTGCAAAAAGATTGTCGCCTTTTGCAGATACGAGTTTGAAATATTAATTGGACTGCAGTTTACTTTACGGTCAACAATTGACTACAGTGTTTTTAGGCACAAATAGCTTGTTAACGTTTTTTCAGAATGAGGGACGCGTTGTCGGCTCACTCAATAAGGCGCGCATATACACATTAAATCACACAAAATTATTCTAGGTTGCTCATACACAAAACCAAGTTTAAAACGTTGCTCACGTTCTCCACCAAATAATCTGTAGCGAATCAGTACAGGTATTTAATTAATTTATGGGTGAAATATATGAATATAATAAATCATAAAGCTTTATGATTAATTATAATACATATACCGACCCGAGAGGGAATTATACATATATTGTGAATTAATTACAACGAATTATAATCAATCACATATATGATTAGTTCTGGTTTGATAATAATTTAGAGAAACTATTAGTTTGTCCAGCAAACCGTTAGCTCCTCATAGCCGATTATAAAAGGAAGGTTTTTCTCTGGCCACGAGAAAGACTTCCTATTCTAGCATCAATGCGTAAAGCAAGGATACTGGATCGAAACGTTAAAGTGACCTGGGTTTGTTGCATGAGCAAAAAAAACAATCGAGCATGAATATAATGTATTTAATATATGAAACTACGGATACAGAGACTATACTACTAGACATACACAAACAATACACATATATGGAAAACGAAAGTAAAGTCAAGAAAACAGAGGTGATCAAAGGAATGGCAACTTACTAACAGTTAAAACCTTTGAGAGCCAGCAAGGAAACTCAGCTTACACATCGAGCTTAAAACGCTTTGGAAAGAATGGTTCTATACTTGCATAGGTTCAGGTGCTGTGGTCGTTTCGTGTTTCTGCAGGAGTTTCGGTGCGTGCGGCTGAAGCGATTGGTCCTTTTCCGAGAAGGTGTTCTTCGGCGGGATTTTCAAACAAGGGTTTAACTTAAGAGTAAGATAACCGGAAAGGAAAGAAAAAGAGTCCGTCTCCTAGGCGATGAAGAGTGAAGACTTAGGGCGACGGATGAAGAGGGTTTGACAAAGAAACTTGTTGCCAAAGGATGGTCGTCCCGAAGAGAGGGGGCGCGTGATGGAAGCGCGGTCGCCGAGACGTCCGGGAGAGACGTGTGTTAAATGGCGAGAGACAATCGAGAGACAATGAGAGATGCGTGTCGTTGTGTTTTAAGGACAACAGGCCAGAACGCCTCCTGGGATACATCAGCCAATGATGAGGGTGCGATTTTGGCGGGCAAACTCTTTCTTTGTCTCCATTTATGACCTAATTTGCATGGTTTACGAAGTGTCCGATCTGAGTACATTTTCTTCAAAGTACCATTAAAAATAGAAGAATGCATTTTACAGTCATGTGACATACATTTTCAATTAGAGCATAACGAAAGCTTTACAATGAGACCAAACTTGTCAGATGGCAAAGACATAAAAGGTGAGATACAGTTTATACTTGAGTTTTATCGTTTAGAAGAAAACTAATACAACTACAGTCGTAGCTAAGCTTATATACTAGGGATAAATACATGCACCTTTAAATACAGCGACGGGTACATATTGGCACAGTCATATTTGGAGGATAAATGTACATTCACAATCTCCATGCGTGTTTGTGAGTGTATGTGTGTGTGTATTGGGGTTGTGGCCAGTGTCTGTGACCATATGTCCTTTAGTCCCACCAGGGTGACTCTTTGAAGTCTCTGGGGCTGGATAGAATGTGTTCTGTTTTTCTTTACTGGGGTAACAAAGGTGCCAATGGGGCAATTGGTCCCGGACTTGCCGGAGCCGATTCGTGATTTACATGCACAGTTCAGGAGGCTAAAAGCATTCTGAAGATTCTAACTTTGATTGACCCCGCCGGATCTATCCAGACGCTACACCTCCCTTACTCTTAGCTTAAGACTTCTCTCTATTCCTTAGTAAAAGTTTGTCTTAGCAGCTTTGTGAATAGGTTTTAAGAGAAATCTCTTTGCTAAGAACTTTTACTGCTATTTAGGAGAACTCTTAGTGGTAAGATAAAATGTTTTGCAAATACAGCTCCTAGTCAGCCTCCCTGGTGGCATTCAGGGTTGATTTTGTTCCCCTGAGAAGTGACTGGCTGGGGTTCCTTCGGGCCCCCTAGCCACACTCCCTTAAAGGGACCCCTTCAGTTGAAGTTGTTGGTCCTAGGCCTTTGAGTAGCCTTGGCAGGCCTTCATGTGTATAATATGGTGGCCTCTTTGAGGCTTATAGCTCGGGCTTTGACCGCAGGGAGTGCTGTCACTGACAGTCCAGTTGTGTACCCGTAGGTAGATTGGGTCTGGCATTTCATTTGAAACTGGTTGATTTTGACAGTTGTCACTGTGATACATTGGCATGCACTCCCCTCAGCATGGCGGCGTGGGTATATCGTTCCCTGAGAACAGGGAACGAGACACTGTGTCTTTCAGCCATGCCTCTGGGCCTGCCAGCATACAGTTCCTTCAGACGATAAGTGGATGACATATTATCTAGGCGCCCCTAGCATTTTGACGCAGTGTCTCGTTCCCTGTTCTCAGGGAACCATGGTTACATGCATAACCTGAGACGTTATTGGCTGAAGTTATGATTTCTGTTTTCTGTAGACTTTCCAGTCTCTCTCAGCACCTCCTGGATCTACAGACAAACCTGATGATACCTTCAGTTCTCTCTTCTCTTTTGATGGCATGAGAGAATCTGTTTATCTGCTGAAAGACAAACTGGAGGATTTCTGCAAAGAGGAGATCAAGAAGATCTCTGTCAGAGGTAAAGTCCTGCGGCTCGTTTATGAAGACGTGCGTATAAAGATCCTAAATGTGAATGTACAACAGTTTCCGAAATGTTCCTACGATTTATAAAACGTCCATTTGCCCAAAAAAATGTTCTTAAATGCATCTTACTTTATAAATCACAGTTCATCTTAAATTCAAGTGCAATGTGAACAAGTGCATCAAATCCACCTACAGAATGGCCACATATATCCCTTGATGGATCAGAAGTACGGCACTTATCATCATGAGCAAGTGTTTATATATACACATGATGACGTAGGATGAAATTCATGGAATTCAGGGTCAAGTCCAATATGTGTGTTTTATAAATGAGGCCCCTGGAGATTCAATTGCCCTCAGAAATGATCCTCCATCGTCTAATTTCATAAAGCATCATATTAGAAATGTCTTGTATAAATTAATGTAATTTATATTGTCAATTCTCTTCAGATTGTTCATGTCTCTTTATTTCCACAGTCAATTTCAACAACATGAATCCCAAGATGAGGAACGACTTCCTGCAGTGTAAGTCACTAAGAAAACAAGCAGAAAAACTCACTGAATGTGTTCATGTTCTTCCTGTAGAAGGTGAAAGAAATCATGATAGAAGAGTTTAATAATTGATCATGTAAATGATGATTTGCACAGGATATCTGGTCAGCTGATACACAGTACTGAGACATTGATGATACATTGAACATTGAGCCATGAAGAGTTCAGATACATTAAAAGATCAGACAGATTCATAATTCCTGATTTTGATGTGTTTTCTCTCCATCAGATTCCCATCAGCTCACTCTGGACCTGAACACAGTGAATGAATACCTCCGTCTGTCTGAGAGGAATAGAGTGATTACTGACACTGACACTGACACAGTCCAGCCGTATCCTGATCATCCAGACAGATTTGAACAGAAGTGGCAGGTGTTGTGTAGAGAGAGTGTGTGTGGACGCTGTTACTGGGAGATTGAGTGGAGTGGGCATGTGTATATATCAGTGTCATATAAGAGCATCAGCAGGAAAGGATGGGGTCATGAGTGTTTGTTTGGAGGTAATGATCAGTCCTGGAGTTTGAACTGCTCACCTTCCAGATACTCATTCATACACAATAAGATACGCACTGTTCTCCCTTTAAAGTCCATCAGTGGTAGAATAGGAGTGTATGTGGATCACAGTGCAGGAACTCTGTCCTTCTACAGCATCTCTGACACAATGAGCCTCATCCACACAGTCCAGACCACATTCACTCAGCTGCTCTATCCTGGGTTTTATGTTGGTACTGGATCATCAGTGAAACTGTGTTGATGTTTCAGAACAGATTGTAGAGAGATTTTATCCATAATACTTTGAGCTGCATGATAAATCAGTAACAGTGAGATGATACAGAGTCTCTTATTTTCTCTTCATTACATTAATACAGCTGAACGTCTGCGACTGAAAGAACAGAACAGAATAAATGTATCACATCTTCATATAGATAGATATAGATATAGGTGTGTGTGTGTGTGTGTATGTTATGCTGAGTGACGATGTGGATCTGCTTTTCTCAAGCTCTAATTGTGTTGATGGAAATCATATTCATTTAGTATTTATTGTAGTGACATAAACATACATAATCATTTTTTATTATTATCAAAAGCACCTTTCAGTTAAATGATCAAACACAGGGTTCATTACAAAATTAACAGATTGAGGATAGTGTGGTTTTGAATAATGAAATAACAGAAACAGATGTGAACAATGTAGAATGAAGATGTGGAAAATTACATTAGTAGTGGAGAAAATAGTGTCGGAAAAAATCACAATTCAAAATGTGAAGCACTTTCTGAGATTTCAGATATTGGGTCACAAGTGATGAAAACATGAACTCTTTAGAAGAAATGAATGACTCTTGACGTAACGTTTAGTAAAGTTGATTATGTAAAATACACTTGTCAACATTTGAAGTGGATCAAAACCTTTCATCAAAGTTGTCCTAAAACCTTCTTTGGACAACTTAGTTTGATTAACTTTTTTGATCCACAAATTTTGACTACTTTAGTTCTTTTTTCAGATATGGAGAAATTTATAAGTATCAGTGTTGTTGTGGCAAAAAACAGTGAGCTCTGAAAATCTGGATAAAAAGAAAAAACTCCAGCTGAAAAGATGTTAATGAAAATAAGGCATAATTATGCTTTTTCTTTTCTGTCTCTGTCTTGCTTCTCTATTTGGGTGTGTGGAGAGTTGGATCATGGATCATTAAATATTACAGTTTTTCTCAATTGATCACAACTATAAACACAATCTCAGAACTACGAACCAACTTGTACAAACCTCAAACTGTCACGTCAAAATCAAATATTTTAATCAAAATCATATTCTCTTTTGTCAGAATCAATCTTTGGCCTCAGATGAGACACAAAAAAACCTACAAATACACAGCCTACTTTCCTGCCCAGTGAACACTAGTGAGATTAATTCAAAAATCTCTTTTAGGGATTCAGGAATGATTTTGCTGCTCAATGTATACAACATAAATGAAAGAGTGCAGATACAGTAAAATACAACAATGAGCTTCAGGAAGAAATCATTTTCATAACACTACTGTAAAATGATCTTACAGTAGATGAAAAACACTAGAAAAGAAAAGTTCAAATACCAAAGAATTGAATATGAACTCAGTACGTAACAATACAGTATAGTCAATTATAGTACAGTAAAAAATAAACAAAATCAGCCTCCTCTGGACCTTCGGCCAAATGACATTAAAGTATACAGTACTGTAGCAGTTTCTTGAAAAGACTTTCTCTACATCCCTTACCTGCCAGGCAAAGGGAAAAACCCTCTGGTGTGCCGGATTCAGCCATGACAACACAGTCCACACCTAACTCTTCCTCATCATCGTGAGAATGTGTTTAGAGTTTTGCAAAAGTGCATGAGATTTGCAAATGGTGTCTTAACTACCTGAACTTGCTTAATGTTTTACAGAAAGAGTGATTTATTTGACAAATTGGTTTACGCTATTGAGAATTTGGTTCAGAGAATGGGATTTAGTGTTTTATCAATTCAGAAAAACTGTAAAAACTCTGTAGATGATTCTTTCAGCTCTCTCTCTAGTGTTAGGATGCATTTTCTAAAGCACATAATTGCCTGTGCTCATATTTATATTATCCTGAGATTCTTATCGTCAGTTTTGCTACTTAATGTTTACTCGTAGATAAATGTGTGCTATTTGAGTTTACATTGATGCTTGTGTTAATTATATGATGTGTTTGTGTTTTATGAATGAGAACATGGTTAAACTTTAAAAAAAAAAAGCCCTAATTTTACACAAGTTCGGGGTCATAAGACCTTTAATGTTTCTTTTGTTCTCTTTTGCTCACCATAGCTGCATTTATTTGATCAAAAATACAGTAAAAGAAGTAATTGTCACAATCACACCAGCCTCTCCCTCACTCATCTGACCGTCACACTCACCAGAGTCCTGAACATGGAATACATTTCCCATCATCCTCCCTGGGCACTAGTCTCTCTAGTACATTAGAAACTGTCGCACCCATCAGATTAAAAAAGGTTAGAGAACAAAGTACTGCACCATGGTACAACAGTATTACTCACGCTCTCAAGAGAAACTTGTAACCTAGAGCATGTGATAGAAAATTTTATATAAGCAATAACATAATACATGTATAAGTAGTCTCAGACTGAACTGATGGCAAACTTTCATGTGTACATGACTGAATTTCTGTAACCCTTTACTAAAAACCAGCAAAAACCGGTTTATATGTGCTTGTGATATGTTTGGAACAGCCTGTGTTTGTTAACGCCTGGACCCTAGACCTGGAGGAGTAACGTATAAATAAGGCAAAGACAAATTCTGCTTTGTCTTCTTACTGAAGAGCACTCTAAGTCAGATGACCTTATTGCAAGAATAAAAAAAGATTGAAAGGCCTTTGTGTTGTCTGGGTTCTCATTTCAGCCTCACTAGTAAGATTTTCCACGACAAACTTGGTGACAAGGATGGGATCCTGTGAGTGATTCATCTGGACCAAAGGGCATTGGTGACTGATTATCCTAATGAGATTGAAGATTAGCCTTTACCCCACGAGAATTCAGGGATAAGGGGGCCGATGTCAGAGGGCCCAGATGTTCACCGCCATAATCTCAAAGAACACCTGAATTTGCATTAAAACTGGGAAAAAATATAAGCCAAACTTAGAGTTTGTACCAGTAGTATGAAGGTTCACACCAGTTCATGTGAGGCAACAGTTGTACAAGTTTGTATGACAAGGTGGTGCCAAGTTTGGGCACCAGAGATCACTGTGGTGAGAATCAAAGATATGAAAAGAAGAGTATGCAAGTAGAGTGACAGTTGAGAAAAATGGGGTCCAGAACCACTATATCAAAACTGACACCTGAAGATTTAGATAGTCCCATATATAAAGAGATGAAGAAGAAACATGGGGAAGAGATATGGTACCAGAATGGGCAGAATATTACAGGATTCCTGAAAAAGGAAGTGTATGTTAGTACATGATCTAGAAAGAATTCAGAAGCATGAAAAGAATATGGATAGATGAATCAGAATGAAAAAATAGGAAGAAAACACTGAAAGAAATGCAATGTAGGGAAGGTGCAGCAGGACCAGATAAGTGTAATAAAAACAAGAATGAGAAGGGAACAGATCCCACAGCTCAGAAATCTCCCTCTCTCTATCCCACAGCAAAGCTGCAGTGTCTAAAGATGGACCAATACCTCAACTCCTGACCCCACAGAGCGAGACCTTCGGCACCAGGGCCACCACCAGAGTATGAGCCACCACCCCGGCAAAGACCCGTAGAAGACTCTGCCTCAGGGAGCTCCTCCTTCCCACCCTCAGTGACCAGAAGAGGGACTGAGTATAATGTTTTGTTTTGTTTTTTGCACCAAGCTCATGTTTTACTTCAAAGACTTCAATACCAGACATACATGATGCTGACATTTAAACTCATTTAAATTTCAGAGAGAGCATTATGCTCTTCAACACAAACCCAATCGAATTAAGGTGCACCTCCGTGTTGTACATGCCAAATAAAATAATTATGAATAAATGTATTTTTTAAAAATTTTTTTTATTTTCACTGTTAGTTAGGCTACATGAGGCAAAAGAACTTAGAATCGACCTTAACAGGATAAACGGAAATGTATGTGATTTTAACACAACTTCTGCTGACGAATAGAGTGCAACAGTGTTTGCACACTTTTTCCACAGCCTTGTTTTATTTTTACAAAACATTTTTTCCCTTTAGGGATTTTAAAGTCTTTAAGAGGCATGAACCAAACCAACCAGCTACGGAGGTGATGTTATGTTAAAATCAAGACTAAAAGACAAAAGGTAAGGGAAAGAACTACAGTCCCATGAAGCATTGCAAATGAAAATCAAATTAAAAACAATGGATAAATATAAAACTATTTATTTAAAGATGTTGATTAAATATTCTATATATTAAATATATATAGGAATGTTTCACATTTGTTGCAAAATATGCATATTATGCACACAAAAATTAAAGTAGTTTGAGAGCATAGGGAAACTCATTTGCAGTGCTTTATGTGAGTGGGCGGCCTTTGGAATGTCCTCAAAAAGTTACATAGTTATTGGTGCCAGTACTGCACATGTGTTTATGGCATCATCAAAACACACCACCGAGGGTGTGTGTTGCAACGTCCTTTACATGTTGGCTTGACGCAATTCACTGATTGGTGGAGATTTCTAGAATTATGGGTAATGTAGTTTTTCACCAGGAATTCTGCCATCAAACGCAATTTAAATTAAGTTGATTAAACTGACGGCTTCAACAAAGGCATATACCATCGATTAACATCCTCACTGCTCACAGTAGGTCTGTCTTTAAAGGTTGGCGTTCAAAATCAATTTGGCCTAAGATGAAAATGAATGGAATTTTCACTTCAGGAACCGATTGCTGCACTCTATTTAAAGTCTGCTATAGCTTACAACCTTCTACATATTGTTTGCCTTAAGAACAAAAATTGTGCAACCAAATTAAGAACAGAGTTAGTTACCATCCATACATCCATCCATCCATCTGCTCTGTTTAAGACTTGATAAAACAGAGGAGATCTTATAATGAGGTCATCATTAAAGTAGGCTCAATATGATGTGTGTACAGTATGTGTGTGTATATTTATAAATACACACTGAGGTTTATATGTATTCAGAATTATGTATTTGAATAACTAACAGATTATATTAGTACATCAGCTACGGGGGAAATGGAATGTAACATTCTACTACTGTGATGCATTACAATCACTGGCTGTGTTCAGAATGGAGTACTTATTGTAATATTACTGCTTACTGAATACTGTGCATTACACATATACTGCTTATTGTTTAAAAATATAGTAAAACAGTAGTAGTAGTGTTATTGTCACAGAGACGAACTCCGTCAGAGGGCACCATCACCCGACTACTGACACACACACACACATGCACTACATTTCCCACAAGCCCTGTACCTTGGCGCCAATCACCACACCTAGCTGCTGTGCATCACCTGGACTATTTAAGCCACTCTCAACCACAGTCACTGCGAGGTCTTGTATTACTACGGTTTGCATTTCTGAGCGTTTACTATTCTGATTGTCTGCCTGTTATTTACCCAGTTTGTTCCCTGATTACGATTCTCTGCTGCCTGCCCTTGGACTATTTACTGCTTATTGGACTTTTGATTGATATCTGCCTGCCCTGATCTATTGCCTGTTTTACGACTACGATTCTGCCTTATCCCTGCTGTACCTGTCTGCCCCGTTTGACCACTGCCTGTTTGACCATGAGACTGTTTAATAAAGCCTGCTTATGGATCCCACTTCGTGTGACGACTCGTTACAGTTATGATGTTATGCATACAGTGGTATTCTATACTGTTGTCACAGGACCACTACATTGCATGTTTAACGAGCAGCATCTAGTTATCATTTTGAAAAAAAAGTTACTTTTTTATGAATTCAATTTTGTGTTATGTTAGTATGCAATATTATGTTAGTATGCTATTCTGAACAGAGCCTAATTCAGCATGTTTGACATTGAGCAGGTGTGTGTGTGTGTGTGTGTGTGCACGTTTTTGTGACATATCAGGACACAAATTTGTATAATGACATGGGTATGATGTAGGTATTACATGGACAGGGTGACTTATGAGGACATTACCCCATGTCCCCATTTTTCAAAAGGCTTATAAATCATACAGAATTAGTTTTTTTGAGAAAGTAAAAATGTGTTTCCTGTGATGGGTAGGTTTAGGTGTAGGGTTGGTGTAGGGCGATAGAAAATATGGTTTGTACAGTATAAAAACCATTACGCCTATGGAATGTCCCCACAATACACAAAAACAATTTATTTTTTATATGAAGCATGATACCAATGAGGTTACATTATCTAATAGTTATATCATAAGGCATGCATAAAACTGTGTACAATACAAAAGACAATATACAAGACAGTAATAATAAACACAATGTCCTGGGGATATGCATGTTCAGTGATGTTTCTCCGATGGCCTGTGCTATTGCATGTGGCCACCTTTCCCCGACCTCAGCAAAATCATGACAAAAGCATGCACATCACCTGCAAAAATATGCTCAAAGATGGGTACTCTGTCACATGTTCACCCTGTTTGGACTTCTGTGTTGCACCATTTCCCGCCACTAGTCTGTCACCATAGTAACTGATCACCTTCATCATCACATTCAGCTGTGTTCAATTACCCACCTCATTTGTCTGTGTATTTAAGTCTTGTGTTTTCAGTTCAGTATTGTCCGGTATCGTTCTATGTATGGTTGTGTTTCCTGTGTGCCAGTTTGTGGATTTCCTTGCTTGTGGATTTATTAAAGACTGTTATTCCTTCATCTTCCTTGTCATGCGTATACTTACAACCAGACTGTAACATACTCGACCAAAAAAATATTAATTAAAAAAAAAACAGAAAAAAAAAAGTTGGCACACCATAGCTCCAAAAATAAGCAAACATTTTTTGACCTTTTTCCCTACCTGGAATGTCTCTGAGGGTCACTAGTTACCTGGCTAGTGTCAGCAGGGGGAATAAAATGGTCTGCTTGGACCTTTGCTTGTTGCTGTCTTGAGGGGGAGTTTTATGATTCCCAAGTGGATCATCTGTTAAATATAATAAATAATTGTGTGTCTGATTGCTCCAACCGCTACACCATGAACATGAATTACAAACATTTGACAACTCAAATGTGTAACAATACTTTGGGTTTTGACAGTAGTATAGTCTATTTTTATATAGGCCTAATTTTAAATTAAATATCAAACGTCATTCAGTCCTGTCAGTCATTATTATGAATGTATAAAATCAGCATATAAGGGGTACTACATGGAGAAATCTGTCTTAAAAACAAATTATCACAGCCATTGTTTAAATATTCATATTTTACCAACAAATTGGAGTAAAAACGGGGCCAGATCTCTGCATGGGTAGGGGTGGGCTGGGGTAGGCTGAGCCCACCCAAACATCTGCTTTGCCCACCCAATCAGAATTTAGGCACAGATTGTGTTAATTAGTTTTGATGATTTAGGCATTGTTTTATAACAATCTGAAGCAGGCTGTGTGTTGAGAAGTTGGATGAAGTGCCAACCAATCAAAACATTACACCAGAAAATTGCAGTACTTTTCTTTTATTAGCTGAAAGTAACAGCACGTTATCCCAGCTAACAAATTTTTGTTCTTCTAACATTTTCCAAATGTTCAGTTTCAGTTATCGAAATGTTAAAATATCCAGTTTTCTTGATGTTAGTGGAATTTTTTTTTTTTTTTAAGGTTAGTATGATGTTCCTGAAACATTCTTTCAACTTTAATTTTTATTTACAACTCAGTGTTCTAGCAGAGGTGTAAAGAGTACCTGAAAACCATACTTGAGTAAAAGTAGATACCTTACATCGAAAATGACTCCATTACAAGTTACAAGTAACGAATTCCAATACGATTTGAGTAAAAGTCTTAAGTACTGTTAAAATCAGATACTTTAAGTATTTTTCTCATACTGAACGTAGGCTCAAAGATGCACTATTCCTCGACACCTGAGAGACAGGATGGTGAAAATAAGAAGCAATTGATTTGTAAGATGAGAAATCATGTTTATTTTGAACACATCAATATTGCAATAAATCAAAGTCGACACAAAAACTTTTTAAATGTCTACAAACTCTCAAGTCTCAGTTAAGCTCAAGTGCACAAAAAGGCCATAAGCAAACCAATATCCATTAAAAAGTTCACGTCAATATAGTGGATAACACTATATTAATATATTAATAACACTGAGATGTTCCAAAAACACTACAACTTCTTGTGTAAAGGTTGAGACACACTTAGACATCAAAACTCAAAACCAAACAATGGTGACATTCAAAAATATTCAAATATAACTACAGTAGTAAAAGAAACCAGCTTCAATGCATGCTGAGAGCCATGAATGAGTTATGTGTGCTGGCATAATGCATGTCACAATGGTTGAGTTTCATATGCTGATTATTGAAGTCTCGAGTGTCTAAACTAAACCATTGTTAATAACTTCATGCTCACAATATGGTTTCATACATTTTTTTAAATCTTATTGTCACAGTAGTATCACATGATCAGTAGCATTTAAACTAATTAATAACAAAACACACTTCTGATCAGTGAATCAGGCCACTTCACAATGACTTTAACAGCATCACCTGATGTTATTCTGTCTCAAATTCTTCTGATACAGTAAAAGTGTTTTCTGAACACACAGTTAAAGCAGCCAGAGGAAAACTAACAAAACAAGCAAGAGTCAAGACCCCAACTACAGGAAACACTGATCAGCACAATGGTGACATTAAATGTTTGTTCCTGCTTCAGAGTTACTTTAACACTCTAGTGTGGACACATATGAACACTGAGCAGTGTTAATAAAACACAAGGACCCGGTTTCACAGAACGGGTTTAGATTAAGCCAGGGTTATGCCTTAGTTCAGGTAGTACATTTAAGCAGCTTTTATAAACGTGCCTTAAAAAAAAAAAACATTACTGGGTACTGCATATTGAGACAAAATAATGACATATTTTAGGATATGTCAGTGCAAGTTGCTTTCAGTTAAATCAGGTCAAATTTGCATTTCAGTCTGGAACTACACTTAAGCCTTGTCTGTGAAACTGAGGGAGGGGATTTTGCTCTTTGACATCTAAACTTAAAGGCTGATTTATACTTATGCATTGGACCTACGTTGTGTCCCGCATGCTGTAGGCTAAGCGTCGGTTTTCATTTATACTTCTGCGTCGTTGTCTGCATCGATGTGCAATTACACATGCAGACTTTGAGTAGGCACTGGCCACGGGCATGTTGATGGTGTAACCCACAGTATCAAGGCAAAAGCCGAAGAAGAAGCAGCTTGTTGTGTACGTTGTCCAAGAAGCAGCAACAGTGATGGAATAAAGTAGACAGCAACTTTTGTTGCAGCTTGAGTTGTTAAATATCGAAGTGTAGTTATGTCACAAGCGGAAATGTGTGTGAGGAAATGCGACGCTATCGGAGTTTTTTTTTTTTGACCTGAAGGAGGGGTTCTAGAAGACCAATCACAACCCTTGCCGTCCGCATAGAATTGACGCGTTGTTACATTTTTGGAGAGGTGCACGTCAGTCTACGCCATAGACTACACGTGCTACACACAGCCTATGACGTAGCTACAGCATAGGTTCGATGCAGAAGTATAAATCAGCCTTAAGCCATTTTTAAGCCAGAAGGTTAGTGATCCTTAATATTTAAAGGACATTTGAAGAATGTTGTTCAAAGAGCATTCATCAAATACTAATGACACTATACTCTATGGTGATTTCTTGAACATTGTTTTGAAAGTATTTAATTGTAACACTTGCATAACCTTTACATAATTTAAGAGAAAAGTAGGGAACAATAACTATGGGACAGGCTACAAAACTTTCCCAGGTTCCAAGGATGTTCTTTTAAAACAGCACACACAACCTTATCCATCTTAAGTTAGTCATTATAATGTTTAAAGGATGTTCTAAAGCCCAAAGTATACTTCAGCAGTTATTCCAAAGTTCAGCTGCTAGAGCTCTTACCAGGGCAAGAAAATGTGATCATATAACTCCAATTTTATTATCTACACTGGTTACCTATTAAGTTCTGTATCAATTACAAAGTATTGCTTAAGACCTTAAATGGTTTAGCTCCCGTGTTTAACAAATCACAAAACTCTGGACTTTTGGTAATACCTAGGATATCTAAGTCCACTAAGGGAGCCTTCCTGATAATGTTTGTGGCTCAGACACACTCTCCCAGTTTAAGTCTAGATTAAATACACATCTCTTTAGCCAAGCATTCACATAATGCATCTCATAACCTTGGACTTCAGATATATCAGATCAAAAGCACATGACTGTCTATTGCTTGACATTTTATGAACAGCAGCTACACTAATTATTTTCCATTTGCTTTTCTGTTCCTACCTCGGGATGCCATCCTGAGTGTGCCAGCTCCAGTTTGGATCCAGCCTCTTATGAAGATTTCAGATGCCCCTGTGAAGAGAAGACGCCAACCCCTGTGAGGAATTCAGATGACACCAATTCTGAATCAACATACAAAACTGCCATTATTGTAATCATGATTGCAACTTGTAATAATTCTATTCTTTTCCCGCCATTGACAGAATTTTCCGGTTACGGTAGGGGCCATTATCACACATCTTCTGAAAGAGTATTGAATCTCCAAGAGCAAAACACAGGCAAAAAAAGAAGCAGAAACAAGCGATAAAAGCATTGCTTATGCACATTGTAGTCTTTTAAGGGAAAAAAAACAAAACAAAAACAAACATTTTTTTCTCAGCTTTTTGTTCAAAATGTTCATTTTTTTTTATGAAGGAAATAGGTAATGAGCTCATTGTCTCATCCTAAATGAATACATGATGTTAGTTAACTGTATGATCTGTATTAGACAATCTGTACATTCTGACATATGGACATTACGTTCACTCAGTATGTAGAAACATGCATTTTCTATAAAGCTGCTTTGAAACGATATGCATTGTGAAAAGCGTTATACAAATAAAGGTACATTTAAAATATAATAATTAAAAAAAAAATGATAATGCTTTAGTCTAAAGGCGAATACACTACATGACTTCAGCAAAGATATTCGCCTAATTTTCAAACTAGAGAAGAGAGTCCAGAATTCTGAGTTTCTCATTCATTAATAAAACTTGCTCAGTCATTCATGCGACTCCACTTGAAGGGCACATAAACACAGCAGGAAAGTGACTCTCCTTGACCAGAAATAAGGAAGGTGCTTTACAGACACACCTGTTTTACACACGTCACTCAAACACAGAAGCAGGAAGCTATTTCAGTTCCTCAGTTCAAGGAAACAGAAACTGAAGTATTGTTGAGCTGTTGTGTGTTTGTGTCTCTCTGTATTCATGCAGTAAAATGGCAGAAGCCAGATTTTCTCAGGATGAGTTCACATGTCCAGTGTGTCTGGATCTCCTGAAGGATCCAGTGGCCATTCCCTGCGGACACAGTTACTGTAAGATCTGTATTACAGGCTGCTGGGATCAGGAAGATGAGAAAAGAGTCTACAGCTGCCCTCAGTGCAGACAGACCTTCAGTTCAAGACCTGCTTTAGGTAAAAACACCATTCTGGCTGAACTGGTGGAGAAACTGAAGAAGACTAAGCTTCCTGCTGACTGTTACGCTGGAGCTGGAGACGTGCAGTGTGACGTTTGTACTGGAAGAAAATACAAAGCCGTCAAGTCCTGTCTGGTGTGTCAGGAATCTTACTGTCAAACTCATTTTGACCGTCATGAGGAATTTCCCTCTCGTAAGCCACACAAAGTGATTGATGCCACTGGACGACTGCAGGACATGATCTGCCGTAAACATGATAAAGAGCTAGAAATGTACTGTATCACTGATCAACAATGCATCTGTGTGTGGTGTAAGAAGTATGAACATAAAAACCACAACACTGTATCAACTGCAGCACAGAGGACAGAGAAACAGGTATGAACTGAGAGGAATTGTTCCCACAGAAATGATAGTGCTGTCTTTATTTACTCACCGTCATGCTGTTCCAAACCAATCTGACTTACTTTCTTCTGTGGAATATAAAAGATGATATTTTGAATGTCTCATCTATTTTAGTCTACATTGAAAGTCAACGGGGTACAAACGTTTCTAGCTCCAAAAAGGAGACAAAAGCATAAAAGTAATCTATACAATTTCATGGTTAAAAAAAGAAGTGTGTTAATTATATTGACGTGCACTTTACATTAAAAGTATTTATATAAAAAAAAAAAAAAAAAAAAAAAAAAAAAAAAAAACAACTGTACTTGGAGATAATATAATATTAATGAAATGAAAGGCCACTTAGGTGCACTTAAAGAGAGACACTTTCATGACTATGTTTCATTTTATAAAGTACACTTTGTAATAATGTCAAATTAAAAGTTTTACTTTAAAGTACATTTTAATAATATTTAAAATTTCAATTGAACTCTTTTGTCATGCTTCCAAGAAGTGCACTTTTTTTGATGTGTTGACTAACATACTGAAGCACATGTAAAGTAGGCTACTTGATTATAATTTACTGTACTGTGTTTATTCTGAGTTAACAACCAGCTGGATGTACATTATCCCGCTTATTACACGGCTACTTGCCACTTAAGTAAATAATTAGACAAAATATTGAGAGATACTGTTTTAAAATCATACCTGTTTGTTATCTTATAATCCAACAGTGTACAAAACATACTTGGTTACTAACGTAACCTCGGTTCCCTTAGATACGGAATGAGTGCTGCGTCGTTCGTCTTATTAAGACAAGACGCATATGGGGAAAACTCCTTTTTTCTCCGACTCTGAAGCCTTCATACAATCACGCAGTGTTAACTGCACGGCCATTGGTTCGTGGAGTTAAAGTAAACGAACCAATGACAGCGCAGAGTCGTGCAAGCCAAAAGGGGCGGGTATCGGGCTATATAAGCAGCCATCTCACCATGGCAAATCGATTTAATTTGACTGAAGCAACAGCATGAGACGTCTCGCAAGTAGCGCGGCAAAGTATGCAGTACTCGTTCCGTATCTAAGGGAACCGAGGTTATGTTAGTAACCGAGTACGTTCCCTTGTGATACTACATGAGTACTGCATCGTTTGTCTTATTATTCATAAGACAAGATGCATATGGGGACAGTACAATCAGGCCGTGCTACGCAGGGGGACGACCGAGCATTGGGGCAGAGCACTTGAAAAAAGACTCGCGACAGATACCCATAAGACAGGATGGCCCAGACAACGGGGACTGAAACACTGTGGTCATCCTCCCAAGCCCATAAACTAGGGCACCAGTGGGGCCTAGGGTGCATATTGAGGGCACAGAACATAGTTACACCCAGACGTGGTCGGGGTCGTAATGGAAAACCATAAGCTGAACACAGCAGGGAGGCTCATGCAGAAAGGACCTGCGTCTGAAGCGCAGGGACATCTAAATTATAAAACCTGACAAATGTGGACAGTGAGGCCCAGCCGGCCGCTGCACAGATGTCAGCGATGGAAACGCCACAGGACCATGCCCACGAGGAGGCCATAATGCGCTCTTACACCCAAAGAGCATTGAAGGTCTAAGGTGGAGTAAGCGAGCGCTATAGCGTCAACTATCCATCTGGAAAGCCTGGGCTTCGTGACCGGAAGACCCTTTGTGCGGGCACCAAAGCAGACAAATAGCTGTTCCGCCTGACGAAAAGAGGCAGAACGGTCAAAGTAAGTCCTCAGGGCCCTGACAGGACAGAGTAAGTTCAACTCCTGTTCATCCTGAGAAGGAGGAAGAGCGGAGAGAATGACCATCTGCACACTAAAGGAGGTAGATAAGACTTTCGGGACATATCCATGTCTTGGTTTTAGGACGACTTTGGAGTCGTTAGGCCCAAATTCAAGACACGAGGTGCTCACAGAGAGCGCCTGTAATTCTCCCACACGCTTAACCGATGCTAAAGCTAGCAGTAGGGCAGTTTTCAGCGACGGGCCGTAAGTCGGCAGTCTGGATTGGTTCAAAGGGATGACCTTTAAGGCCTCTAAGAACCACAGAATGGTCTCAGATAGGAACAGTGAGGGGGCGAGGGAGATTCAACCTCCTGGATCCCTTCAGGAAGCGAACAACAAGGTCGTGTCTCCCTATCGACTTACCCGCTATAGGAGCGTGAGAGGCTGCTATAGCTGCAACATAGACCTTAAGGGTAGAGGGAGTACGGCCTCTATCCATTAAGTCTTGAAGGAAGGACAATATCTGGGATATGTCACAAGTGAATGGGTCCTCGCCCCGGCTTGACACCAGGTGGCAAAGAAGTCCCATTTAAGAGAGTAGAGATGTCTTGTAGATGGAGCTCTAACTTGTGAGATAGTGTTTAAGACATTCTCTGGGAAGCTTGCAGGCTCCCATTGAGAAACCACACATGAAGGTCCCACAGCTCGGGTCTCTCGCTTGAGAGAGTAGGTCCCATCTCAGATAGCTCCGAGAACCATGGTTGGGTCCTCCACAGAGGATCCACCAGGAGGACTTTGTGCGCACCCTCCCTGATTCGTCTGATTACTTGGGGAATCAGCATGATCGGGGGAAAAGCATAAAGGAGGAGGCTGGGCCAGTCGTGGGCCATCACGTCCCTGGCTTTTGAGAAATATATTGGGCAGTGATGATTGTCTTCTGAGGCGAAGAGGTCAACCTTTGCCCTGCTGAAGACATCCCAAATTTTCTGAACTGTGCGGGCGTGGAGTGACCATTCCTCTGAGGGAAGGTTGCTCCGGGACAACATGTCCACCCCTGTGTTCAGTACGCTCTGTATATGTGCTGCCCTCAACGAGAGCAGATTGCACTGGGCCCACTCTAGGATGGTTTTTGTTAGAGTGAAGAGGGGCTTTGAAGAGAGCCTGCCCTGCTGATTTATGAAGGACACCACTGTCATGCTGTCTGACCTGACTAAGACAAGGTGTCTCACCAGGAGAGGAAGAAAGGCCTGGAGAGCTCAATATACTGCCATCATTTCCAGACGGTTGATATGTAGCTTGCTTTCCGGGCCGTTCCAAGTGCCAATGGCCGCACACCTGGTTCACCTTGAGTGAGCAACGACCATGTTGCCAGGCTTGGGGTGGGACCCGTGGTTTCAGCCAGAACTGCAGAGGGCGCATGTGAAGCAAGCCCAGCTGCAGAGCCGGAGATGCCGAACTCATTAGACCTAGCATCTTCTGAAACGCTCTGAGTGGCAGAGAAGCCCCGGGCGTAAAGGTTTTCGCAAGCTGCTGAATGGCCAGAGATCGCTCTGGAGTGACCACGGCCCTCATGTGGGTCGAGTCTAAAATTATCCCCAGGAACGAGACATGTTGGCTGGGAGATAACGAGCTCTTTGGAAAATTGACCCTGAGGCCCAAGCACTCCAAGTGGTTGAGGATGATGGATCTGTGAGATATTAGCTCCGCCTTCGACTGGGCCAGCACGAGCCAGTCATTGAGGTAGTTCAGAATGCGCACACCCATCTGTCTCAGAGGAGAGAGAGCTACATCCATGCACTTCGTAAACGATACAGTCTCCCGGGTGTACTTGCTGGAAGATCTGCTTCAAAGTGATCATTCTGAATGAGCGCTTTATCAGGGCCCTGTTCAGATGTCTGAGATCGAGGATGGGTCTGAGACCGCCATCCTTTTTGGGAACGAGGAAGTACCTGCTGTAGAAGCTTGACTTGCTCAGTGCTGGGGGAACCACTTCTATGGCTCCTTTTGCCAGCATGGTGTCCACCTCGGAACGCAGGACGTGCACGTCCTTGCTTTCCATAGAAGTCTGGGCCACGCCGGTGAATAACTGGGCCCGTTGAGCGAACTGGAGTACATAACCTTGTTTTATTATGTTCAGCACGCAAGTTGACACTCCAGGGATGGCCTGTCAGGCCTCGGCCCGTGTGGCAAGGGTCTGGATAGGTTCTGGCACTAAGTCGCTGTGAGGGACTGTGGTGCACACATGGGGTGGAAGAGGAATTTTGCTCTCTTTTTGTAAACTTTTTTTTTAGTATGTTTTTGTTTTATCTTGTCCGCTACCACAGTGGTTATACACTTGGGCACTAGAACGGGCCCTTTGCGTGCAATAAACATTTTCCCAGCACCCGGAATTGACTGGGGACACAAACGAGTCTGTTTAGGTCAGGGAATGCGGCTTGCAGGGCGGGGCCAGCAAGCAAAGCGCACAGTGATTCAGCATTTAATAACAAACACCAGAAAAATCTGCTTTCTCAGAATTAATATATTCCATGAGTCTCACCTGAGTCAGGGGAGAACGTCACGTCATATTCAGCTGAGCACTGTCAGCATTGAGCTTGTTCTAGCACTCTTGTAGGGAGAGAGCACACTCCCTCAATGAACGCGGCTTGTGGGGGCGAGGCCAGCAAGTGAAGCGCTTATAGGTTCGGCTTTTAATAACACTAGAGAGATATACTCGTTCAGTGTTAATATATACCATGAGTCTCACCTGAGTCAGGGGAGAGCGTCATGTCATATTCAGCTAAGCACTGTCAGTATTGAGCTCGTTTTCCTGCTCTTGTAGTGAGAGCATGCACCCTCAATGAACGCGGCTCGCGGGGGCGTGGCCGGCAAACGACACGCTCAGAGATTAGGCATTTTACAACAAACGCTGGAGAAATATGCTCTTTCAGAGCGAATATATACCATGAGTCTCACCTGAGTCAGGGGAGATCGTCACGTCATATTCAGCTGAGCACTGTCAGCATTTAGATTGTTCTAGCACTTGTAGTAAGAACACACTCCCTTCAATGAATGCGGCTTGCTGGGGCGGGGCTGGCAAGCGAAGCGCTCAGAAGTTCGGCATTTAATAACAAACACCAGAGAAATATGCTGTTAATATATAATAATATTTTTAATAATATATATTATATTACTATATAATAATAATAATAATAAGTTAATATATATTTCAAGAGTCTCACCTGAGTCAGGGGAGAGCTTCATGTCATATACAGCTGAGCGCTGTCAGTAACATCGTGAGAGCACACGCCCTCAATGAACGCGGCTTGCGGGGGTGTGGCGGGCACACTCAGAGATTGGGCATTTTACAACAAATGTTGGAGAAATACGCTCTTTTAGAGTAAATATATATTCCAAGACTCTCACCTGAGTCAGGGGAGAGCGTCATGTCATATTCAGCTGAGCGCTGTCAGCATTGAGCTTGCTCTCGCGCCTTTTTCAATGAACGCGGCAACTGTAACAGTATCCAGAATTCCACCGTGGATTTTTCCTATGCCTGTTGTAGATTTTCAAATACAAATAAAAATTAAGAATGAGAAAGATACCCCTAAGAACATTATTGCGCAGCAGTATTTAGATCAGATTTATTCTTCATGGTTACATATATATACTGATGGTTCTAAAGACCCTATCTCTGGTAGAACTGCTGCTGCCGTATATATTCCTAAGTTTCAAACTAGTATGAAGAAAAGAATAACTGATCATGTATCCGTGTATGCAGCAGAATTAATTGCCCTGGTGGTAGCACTCCAGTGGGTAGAGGATGTAAAACCAAGCTTAGTTGTAATTTGTTCTGATTCTTACGCAGCAATATCGAGCCTTGCAAGTGGACTAAAATCATCAAGGCAAGACATTATATATGAGATTCTTGCAAGTTTGTTAAGAATAAGTAGAGTAAGCTTAATAACATTTTTGTGGGTTCCTGCTCATGTGGGAGTGGAGGCTAATGAAGTGGCTGATAAGCTAGCTAAGCAAGCTCTTAAACATACAGAAATAGATATTAAAGTAACTCTGAGTAAAAATGAAGTTAAAGGGAAAATTAAAGAATTCATAAATAACAAATGGCAAGAAGCATGGAACTGTGATAGCAAGGGCAGATTTATGTATAATATTCAGCAGCAAGTAGGAAATGGAAGAAGTGTTTTTAGGAATAGGAAAGAAGATACGATTATTTCACGCATCCGAATAGGGCATACTAGATTAAATCATTCTCTGTTTAAAATTGGAAAACATGAATCAGGACAATGTATTTATTGTAATCAGGCAGAAACAATTGAACATGTTTTAATAAAATGCAAAAAATATGGAAAAGAAAGATTAAAACTCATTAATGAAGTTAAAAATATGGGTGTTGAATCATTTAATTTGGTATGCCTTTTGAAGAACGTGCAGAACAAAGAAGAATCTATGGTGCTATTATAAAATATATTAAAGAAATAGGAATAATTAATAGAATCAAATTTTTTTTTTTTGTTGTTTGTTTTTTTGTGTGTGTGTGTGTGTGTTTGGTAGCTGCTTATTAGTGCTTCACACTCCAGTCCAGTTGGTGGCGGTAAATGCACCAAAAGATGGTTTGCCATCCACCATAAAAAGTTATTAGAAGAAGAAGAATTACAGAGAAAAAAAGGAGTTTTCCCCATATGGGTTTTGTCTATGAATAATAAGATAAACGACACAGTACTCGTGTAGTATCGCAAGGGAACAATAGTTGCAGCATGGCTGCATAAAACAAGAGAGAGCGAGTCCATGATACTGGATGACATAATTAAATAACTGTACACAAAATACTGATTTGACTTAGTTTTAATATTTTATTAGTTCACCAAACGCAAAACTTGGACAAAGAAAAACCGGGGAGTCCGCATCTCTGTGCCTCCCTTCAGCTCATAGAAACAAAGCAGAGCCCCCTAAGTGTGCGGTGGGTTCAGTGGGGGGTAATTGAGAATGAATGGGGGAAAGTCACGTGAGAGGAGGCAGTGCCTCCATCGCGCTATGATTGGATATGATTGGTTACGACTGGAAATGATTGGTTCGTGCGATAAATCCCGCCTCTTGTTTTCGTGCGCGTTCTCGTTGAATCGGCCTGAATGAAGACAGTGATGGCGTTAATGGGAAGACTAATTCAAAAGTAAGTAAACAACTGTCACTTAGATATCACCGCATTATTTCATGTCAAAATCAAACTCGAAATGGCCTGAAAACATGATGACTTGGGGGGTTTTAGTGAGCAATCAGCGTGGTGAAATTAAAGGTACATCTTTGTGTCTGTGAGTGAGTGACCAATGTGTACAAGCTTGATGACTGCTGAAAATAAATTGACTTTTAAAAAGAAAACCTGAATATTAGTTTATAAATAATATATATATATTGTTTAAATTGTTACTGCCTTTAGTTATTATTTTGGAATAAATGTAAAAATGCGTAAAAACACTAACTTGATAAAATTTATACTTGGTTTTAATAAATAGAACATTACGTAGTGTAAAAATACAAAATAGAATTGTATTTGGTCTCTCTTTTTATGTAATGTTAACTTAACCAGGAAAATTGTGTAACAGGGACATAAATGCCTCGTCATTTTAAAACACCACCGCACACCACTGACAGTACACTTTATTTATTCTTACACTTATTTTAAGACAGAATTATGAAATTACATATGAAGATGTATTTCAGTTCTAAGTGGGTCAAAAAATAACTTTTAAGTTCAGATAATTGCTTATATTATAAATGTAAACTATAATACATTTTCATTTAATGGCAATTAACATACAAGTTAACAAATAAGTGTCTGAAAATATTACTTTCAGTTGAAACTTAATTATATTCTTTTAAAGTGTATTATTTACTTAATAAGTACACTTTTAAAAGTATGCTAAAGTGTGCTTTTGTTAAAGTAGAGCCAAATTTTGATTCCTGAATCAAATCAAATCATTGATCAACTCATGCATAGAGCCCAAATCAAATATGATGACATCAAAACCATTAAAACTTAACTGGTGTTTGTGTCATGACATCATGATGTTTAGTCATGTGACTGTGACATGCAAGAACCAATGAGGTTTGATGTTATTGACGTGTCACCATATTTTATTTGGCGCAGTCATACAGGTTTGGAACAACATGAGGGCGAGTAAAATGATGACAGAATTAAAACTTTATGGTGAATTATTCATATAAAACTAGACACTGATGAAATACTGCTGACATTTCAGTTTCATATTCATTCATAATCTCATTTCAGGAAACTATGAATCTGTGGTTTAAACCTACAGTATAAACTTACTATGCTAGATCTTTAACCCTCCACCAATTCTGGATTCATGTAGCTTTAATTTTTGTGTGATAATAGTTTTAAGTGTCTTTTCCTGTTATTGGTTTGTCCTCCAGAAACAGCTGAAGGAGATGCAGATAAAGATCCATCAGAGAATCCATCAGAGACAGAAAGATCTTCAGCAGCTGAGAGAGGCTGTGGAGTCTCATAAGGTGAGTCTGGAGAAGAAGAGGAGTTTGAGAGATCTCAGTTTGGACTCTGTCAGTCCCTCTGAAGCCACTGTGTGATTGTGATGTGTGTCCTAACAGCGCTCTGCACAGACAGCAGTGGAGGACAGTGAGAGGATCTTTACTGAGCTCATCCGCTCCATTGAGAGAAGCCGCTCTGAGGTCACACAGCTGATCAGAGATCAGGAAAAGGCTGCAGTGAGTCGAGCTGAAGGACGACTGGAGCGACTGGAGCAGGAGATCAATGATCTGAGGAGGAGAGACGCTGAGCTGGAGCAGATTTCACACACACACCATCACATCCATTTCCTGCAGGTAACAGAGATCTAGAAGAACAGGATCATAGTGGACTTGAGCAAGAGAAATATTTCATGAGAGCAGAATGAGCCGTTGACTGAGATGTTGTCAGGAATTCAGTCAGATTCAGTCCAGTGTTGTGTTATCATATAATCATCAGTCAGACTCTCATCTGATCATCTTCTGTTTAAAGACAACACTTACAAAGCCCTGGAAATCTCATAGGAAACATTTTTCTGAGCTCTTTTTTTCTGGAATAAATATTTATGTGGAAAACACCATTAACTAATTTTTCCTTTTGATTTCTGTCATGATGAAATCAGTAAACTTGCTGGAATAAGTTCCCACCCAACTAGATTTTTTTTTAAAAATCTTTTTAATGAAATATTTTATTTCTACTACAATATTTTCAATTATTGTCACCAAATTTGGGTCAGGTCAAAGCTGATAAGATTTTTATTTGCCTGTAACACATTGATGAATTCAGTCTCGACAGGAAGTGAGGCTTAATGGTCCTTGTGAAGTTTCAGTGCCACTAACCAGTCAAAAGTTACAAATAATGGTCAATCCTCTCGTAGACACTGAACTGCTTTTCCTTAGATCTTCTCAATCCTACAATGTGACTCTTTTGATCTGCTCGACCTGTTACACAGACATTTATGATCTTAGCAGATGTTTTATCATCCAAACCATTTCCTAGAAAGTTTACACAAGCACAAGTCCTTTGTGAAAATGAAGTGTGCTTAATTGTAATGAATGTGCACTTAGTTAAGCACTTCAAATCTTAAAAGTATTTTTTTTTTTTTTTTTTTTTAAATGGTCATGCAGATTGAAATAAAAGGCCACTTAAGTGCACTTAAAGAGAGACACTTTCATGAGTTTCTTACACACTTAATTACACTTTGTGCACTTTGTAATAATGTCAAATTAAACGCTTTACACACATTTTAAATCATTGAGTTTAATAACCTTTTGTCATGCTTTAAAGAAGTTCATTTATTTTGATGAGTTGACTAACACTAAAGCACATGTAAAGTAATTGATTATTTTAACTCCAGAGTTATCTGATATTACATTAAAGTTAATATTTTAAATGTACTAAATTGGAGCTTATATTTTACTAATATTACTATTATATTTAATAATAATATTACCAATATATTTAAATGCATAACAAACAAGTTTCAGTGGAAATGACACTAAAGTATTGTCGCGCTACTGATTTGGGTCGATGCAGAGGGAAACGCGGGTGAAATGAGCCACGACAAAGGGATTCGTTCACAGAGTTTACTGAACTTCTGCAC
Organism: Ctenopharyngodon idella; assembly: GCF_019924925.1. Lineage (NCBI taxonomy): Eukaryota > Metazoa > Chordata > Actinopteri > Cypriniformes > Xenocyprididae > Ctenopharyngodon > Ctenopharyngodon idella. The sequence continues at coordinate 43,264,803 of NC_067222.1, read as the reverse complement.
AGATGTAAGTTACAGTTCACAGCGCACTCACCAACAGTATCGTTCATGAGCACGCACTTTATATGAAATTGATGCAGCTGATAGGTGCTCTTCCGCCGGCACAGGACGGCAGTTTTCCGACGAGCGATGAGCATGCGAGCGACCCCAAAAACTAACTAAAGAAAAACGTAACTTTACGCTCTATACAAAAGAGTGCGTAACTTAACAACCAATAAGAGACTAGATCACAGAAAAGGGTGACTAAAATACTTAAAGGGGCCATGTTCTCTTTTCTACAGTATATTTTAGTTTATCATAAATGTTTGTCAGTTCATTTAGCAGTAACTTTAACTATATTTCAGAGACAATAAAAGTAATTATGAAATTACATTTAAAGATACTTAAATCCTACTTAAGTGGGTAAAAATCACTCTAAATATGAGCTAATTGCATTTAATATAAATTTATAGTATAATGCATTCATTTAATTAAAATAATTAAATTGTAATTTTAAACATAATTAGGTGTCTTAAAACATTACATTCAATCTGCTCTTAAGCGTTTTTTTTTTTTTTTATTATTATATTATTTCTGTACTAATTTAAAAGTATGGTAAAGTGCACTTCTTTTTCAGAAGGAGTGTAAGTGTCAAATACTACAGTTTTTATCATTAAATGATGAATATGAGAAGAATGTATCTGTGTGAAAGTGCTGGATTGAGGCGAGTTACTGAAGATCAACAAGAGCCGCACAGATCTGATATAGAGCAGGTTATTGGCTGAAGTTTTGATTTGTGTTTTCTGTAGAGTTTCCAGTCTCTCTCAGCACCTCCTGAATCTACAGACGAACCCGACGATCCCTTGAGTTCTCTCTTCTCTTTTGATGGCATGAGAGAATCTGTCTGTCAGCTGAGAGACAAACTGGAGGATTTCTGCAAAGAGGAGATCAAGAAGATCTCTGACAGAGGTAAAGTCCTGCGCCTCGTTTATACAGACGGTTCATTATATCCAAATAAAGTTATATCTCGGTTATAAAGATCCTACACACATCTGTATGTAAACGTAAATGTTCCTATGATTTATAAAACATCCATTTGCACAAAAAATGTTCTTAAATGCATCTCACTTTATCAATCACAGTTCATCTTAAATTCAAGTGGAATGTGAAGTACGACAATCATCATCATGAGCAAGTGTTTATATATATATATATACATACACACACATATATATACACTGAACAAAATTATAAACACAACACTTTTGTTTTTGCCCCCATTTTTCATGAGCTGAACTCAAAGATCTAAGACTTTTTCTATGTACACAAAAGGCCTATTTCTCTCAAATATTGTTCACAAATCTGTCTAAATCTGTGTCAGTGAGCACTTCTCCTTTGCCGAGATAATCCATCCACCTCACAGGTGTGGCATATCAAGATGCTGATTAGACAGCATGATTATTGCACAGGTGTGCCTTAGGCTGGCCACAATAAAAGGCTACTCTAAAATGTGCAGTTTTATCATACAGCACAATGCCACAGATGTTGCAAGTTTTGAGGGAGTGTGCAATTGGCATGCTGACTGCAGGAATGTCCATTAGAGCTGTTGCCCGTGAATTGAATGTTCATTTCTCTACCATAAGCCGTCTCCAAAGCCGTTTCAGAGAATTTGGCAGTACATCCAACCGGCCTCACAACCACTGACCACGTGTAACCACACCAGCCCAGGACCTCCACATCCAGCATCTTCACCTCCAAGATCGTCCGAGACCAGCCACCCAGACAGCTGCTGAAACAATTGGTTTGCATAACCAAAGACTTTCTGCACAAACTGTCAGAAACCGTCTCAGGGAAGATCATCTGCATGCTCGTCGTCCTCATCGGGGTCTCAACCTGACTGCAGTTCATCGTCGTAAACGACTTGAGTGGTCAAATGCTCACATTCGATGGTGTCTGGCACTTTGGAGAGGTGTTCTCTTCACGGATGAATCCCGGTTTTCACTATACAGGGCAGATGGCAGACAGCGTGTATGGTGTCGTGTGGGTGAGCGGTTTGCTGATGTCAACGTTGTGGATCGAGTGGCCCATGGTGGCAATGGGGTTATGTTATGGGCAGGCGTATGTTATGGACAACGAACACAGGTGCATTTTATTGATGGCACAGAGATACCCTGACGAGATCCTGAGGCCCATTGTTGTGCCATTCATCTATGACCATCACCTCATGTTGCAGCATGATAATGCACGGCCCCATGTTGCAAGGATCTGTACACAATTCCTGGAAGCTGAAACATCCCAGTTCTTGCATGGCCAGCATACTCACGAGATATGTCACCCATTGAGCATGTTTGAGATGCTCTGGATCGGCGTATACGACAGCGTGTTCCAGTTCCTGCCAATATCCAGCAACTTCGCAGTGCCATTGAAGAGGAGTGGACCAACATTCCACAGGCCACAACCTGATCAGTTCTATGCAAAGGAGATGTGTTGCACTGCATGAGGCAAATGGTGGTCACACCAGATACTGACTGGTTTTCGGACCCCCCTGGACCCCTTCAATACAGTAAAACTGCACATTTTAGAGTGGCCTTTTATTGTGGACAGCCTAAGGCACACCTGTGCAATAATCATGCTGTCTAATCAGCATCTTGATATGAGAAGTGCTCACTAACACAGATTTAGACAGATTTGTGAACAATATTTGAGAGAAATAGGCCTTTTGTGTACATAGAAAAAGTCTTAGATCTTTGAGTTCAGCTCATGAAAAGTGGGGGCAAAAACAAAAGTGTTGCGTTTATAATTTTGTTCAGTGTATGTACACAACATAGGATGAAATCCATGAAATTCAGGATCAAATCCGATACGTGTTTTATAAATGAAGCCCCTGGAGATTCATCTGCTCTCAGAAATGATCCTCCCTCATCTAATATCATAGAGCATCATATTAGAAATGTCTTAGAAATGAATGTATTTTATTTTGTCATTTCTCTTCACACTCTTCATGTCTGTTTATTTCCACAGTCACATTCGCCAACATGAATCCCAAGACCAGGAACGACTTCCTACAGTGTAAGTCACTAAGAGAACAAGCAGAAAAACTCACTGAATGTATTCATGTTCTTCCTGTAGAAGGTGAAAGAAATTATGATAGAAGAGTTTAATAACTGATCGTGTAAATGATGATTTGCACAGGATATCTGGTCAGCTGTACTGAGACACTGATGATACACTGAACATGAAGAGTTCAGATACATAAAAAGATCAGATTCATAATTCCTGATTCTGATGTGTTTCTCTCCATCAGATTCCCATCAGCTCACTCTGGATCTGAACACAGTGAATAAACACCTCTGTCTGTCTGACAGGAACAGAGTGATTACTCGCACTGACAAAGAGCAGCCGTATCTTGATCATCCAGACAGATTTGATTATTGGCTGCAGGTGTTGTGTAGAGAGAGTGTGTGGGGACGCTGTTACTGGGAGATTGAGTGGAGTGGGAATGAAGTGTTTATATCAGTGTCATATAAGAGCATCAGCAGGAAGGGACGGGGTTATGAGTCTGGATTTGGATATAATGATCAGTCCTGGAGTTTGTACTGCTCTTCCTCCAGATTCTCATTCATACACAATAAGATAGTGACTGTTCTCCCTGTAAAGTCCATCAGCAGTAGAATAGGAGTGTATGTGGATCACAGTGCAGGAACTCTGTCCTTCTACAGCATCTCTGACACAGTGAGCCTCATCCACACAGTCCAGACCACATTTACTCAGACCCTCTATCCTGGGTTTTGGGTTTGGTCTGGATCAGTGAAACTGTGTTGATGTTTCATAATAGACTGTAAAGAGATTTTACCCATAAATACTTTGAGTTGCATGATAAATCAGTAACAGTGAGTCTCTTATTTCCTCTTCATTAAATTAATACTACAGATAAACTTCACTGAAATAACAGAATAAATGTGTGTATTAAATCCTCATAGAGACAGTAAGCACAGTGTGTGTGTGTTCATTTATTTAGTTTTTATTGTAGTGACACATAAATAAATACATCATTTTTTATAATTAGGGGAGAGCAGGACACAACCTAACGCTTTTTGACTTTCTCAGTTTGTGTAAATGTACTTAGGGTTCAGAGAATTTCTTTTGTTCCACATTAATTTCACACATGTCTGGTACAAATATGTGGCTTTGTTTCATTAATACAGTGTATACTTTTTTTCTTTATTTACCCCAAAAGAAGGGAAGTGAAATGTGACAACATGCCCCATAGGTGGGGTGCATTGTAACGTGATGGGGCACGTTGTAACATGACCATATGACAACTAAAAATGTTATCTGATTTAATTAAAAAAAACATACATGACAAACTAAAATATTTTGTCAATAAAAGACAATTATTTTTTCATATAAAATAATGGTATTTTTTTAGAAAATCAAATAATTAATAATTATAAATAATTTTGTGGTTGTGATAGATGTGACCAGTAAAGAGGAAAAGATCACGGAGGCAGCAGACTACTGCAGAAGCTTAGGGGTTTATTTCCACAGAATATGGTTACAAAAATATAAATGTTAACCCAACTGAGGTAAACCAATATATATATATATATATATAAAAACAAACAAACAAACAAAAACTTATACAATAAACATGGGTCACTGCATTTGCCTCTTAAAAAAATACAGAAGTCTAGGGACTACAGGACCTGTTCTCACAAAGAACAACACTAACACCTACAGACACAGCTCACAAACTTATACATTGGTGGCCAGCACCAATTAACAAAAAAAAAAAAAAAAAGGGGGAGAACACATATACACAATGGCCATTACACAGAATAAACAAATATGAAAACATCAAATATACACATAAACACCACTTCAAATAACTATTTGCAGAATTACTTCACTTTATACATTTACTTATATATATATATATATATATATATATATATATATATATATATATTATATACACAAAAAGAAGAGAAACAGTCCTTGAAGTCCCCCTATGCAGAAACATAAATGGTCACGGCTAAATCAACAGCCGGAACTGTATGTATAGATCTGAAGTTTCCGCCCGAACCCCTTTTGATGGTGCACCAGCTCGCGGGACTCGGCCGTAACAGACAAGCAAACAAAAGAAATGGTAAGAATAAACAAACTACTTGTTAAAGAGTGTGCGCACTTAACTCCAAACGAAAGTTTAAATAAAGTCTATTAAACCAAATTAATCTTATTGTGTCTTCTTTACTGTAAATAAATTTAATTAAGCGAGTAGTGAGTAATTCTGGCGTTTGAATCTTTCATACGGTTCATCCATTGTAGTGCATTATGGTCAGTCTCAAGTACAAACTCACGTCCAAGCAGATAATACTTGAGAGTATCAAGGGCCCATTTTACTGCCAAACATTCTTTTTCCACAGTGGAGTATCGAACCTCCCTGGGGAACAACTTGTGGCTGATGTAAGCTACAAGATGTCGATCTTCTTGCGTCCCCTGGAGAAGAACAGCGCCTACTCCAATATCTGAGGCATCAGTTTGCAGTATAAATGGTCAAAATCAAAATCAGGTCAACATAAAACTGGTCCTTGACACACAGCATTCTTAATATCCTGAAAAGCCTGCTCTGTCTCCTCTGTCCACCGAATCTGGTTCGGAATTTTTACTCACGGAAAAATTTGGTACAAACCTCCTGTACCAGTTTGCCATTCCGAAAAAAGATCTTATCTGAGACTTCGTCTGTGGCAGGGGGCAATTCTGTATCGCCTGGATTCTTGAACTTGAGATTTAATAACCCCATAGCCGATCACATACCCCAAGTACTCAGTTTCTGCTTTTGCAATGGAACACTTGGAAGGACTGATGGTGAGCCCAGCCAATCTAATATGGTTAATAACCACTTCCAGATGTTGCAGGTGCTCTTCCCAAGTCGAACTATAAATGACAATGTCATCCAAGTAAGCAGCTGTAAAGTCAGTTGAACCAGCAAGTACCTGATCGATGAGCTGTTGGGAAGTTGCAGCAGCCCCATGAAGGCCAAAGGGCATCTTACAAAAATGGTAAAGACCCCACGGGGTCCGGAATGCTGTCAGCTCCCGGCACCTTGCACTCAACGGGACCTGCCAATAGCCTTTAGCTAAATCAATAGTGGTTAAATAGTTGGCTTTACCCAAATGGTCAATGAGGTCCTCGATTCTTGGGGTCGGATAAGAATCAAAATTTGACACAGAGTTAAAATATCTAAAGTCAATGCAGAACCGCAGACTGCCATCCTTTTTGGGCACCAACACCACTGGGCTGCACCGCTCACTTTTCAACGGTTCTACAATATTCATGGCTAACATTTCATCTAACTCCTTGTGCAAAGCTTCCAAGAGGCGCTCAGGTATCCTATAACTCATACGTTTTGGGTAAGCCCCTTCTCGGAGCACGATGTCATGCTCAACTAAGCAGGTATGTCCTGGTCTTTTCTGGAAAACTCGAGGATAACACAGACTCTGAATTTCAAACTGTTGACTTTGAGACTCAGAGACATACTAGAAGGAGCTAAAACAGGTAGATACTGAGCTTCCACCTCTTCCTCATCCTCTACCTTTCGAATCAGGAACACCCCTGCTGCATCCCTTGGTCTATCAAACCACTCTTTAAGTAAGTTAACATGTAAAGTCCATTTTGAACGTTTCTGACCAGGAGTGGCAACTTCATATGTAACCAGCCCCAACTTCCTCAATACCTTAAAGGGACCTTGCCATTTGGCATTTAACTTACTCGCATCAGTGGGCAACATTACCAATACCTGTGTGCCTGGCTCAAAGTTCCTTGTTCTGGCTTTCTGGTCATACCAGGTCTTTTGCCGTTTTTGTGCCTTGGCCATATGCTCCTGGGCCAATGTACTCATGGCTTCCAGCTTCTCACGCATCTGTACAACATAGTCAACAATATTAGTAGGACTTACACAGTCTTGTTCCCCATTCCACATGTCCTTCAGCAGCATCAGCGGTCCCCGCACCTCCCGTCCATATAATAATTCAAATGGGGAAAATCCAGTTGAAGTCTGTGGAACTTC